>NW_027521833.1:0-49095 GCF_052094955.1 Ictidomys tridecemlineatus | reverse complement strand
GAAGGATAAAGAAGGACACTATATACTGTTAAAAGGGACCATCCACCAACAAGACATAACAATTATCAATTTGTATGCACCAAACAATGGAGCTGCAATCTACATAAAACAAACGCTCCTCAAGTTCAAGAGTCAAATAGACCATAACACAATAATTACGGGTGACTTCAACACACCGCTCTCGCCATTAGACAGATCCTCTAGACAAAAGCTGAATAAAGAAACTATAGAACTCAACAGCACAATCAATAACCTAGACCTAACTGACATATATAGAATATACCAACCATCATCAAGTGGATACACGTTCTTCTCAGCAGCACATGGATCCTACTCAAAAATAGACCATATATTATGCCATAAGGCAAATCTTAGTAAATATAAAAGTGTGGAGCACCATATCTGACCATAATGGAATGAAATTGGAAATCAATGATAAAAAAAGGAAGGAAAAATCCTACACCACATGGAAAATGAACAATATGTTATTGAATGATCAATGGGTTACAGAAGACATAAAGGAAGAGATAAAAAAATTCTTAAAGTCAAATGATAATACAGACACAACATACCGGAATCTATGGGACACAATGAAAGCAGTTTTAAGAGGGAAATTCACATCCTGGAGTTCTTTCATCAAAAAAAGAAAAAACCAACAAATAAATGAACTCACACTACACCTCAAAAACCTAGAAAAGGAAGAACAAAACAACACAATTGTAGTAGAAGACAAGAAATAATTAAAATTAGAGCAGAAATAAACGAAATTGAAACAAAAAAAACCATTGAAAAAATTGATAAAACTAAAAGTTGGTTCTTTGAAAAAATAAATAAGATAGACAAGCCCTTAGCTATGCTAACAAAAAGAAGAAGAGAGAGAACTCAAATTACTAATATACGGGATGAAAAAGGCAATATCACAACAGACACTACAGAAATACAGAAGATAATTAGAAAGTATTTTGAAACCCTATATTCTAATAAAATAGAAGATAGCGAGGATATCGATAAATTTCTTAAGGCATATGATTTGCCCAGATTGAGACAGGAAGACACACACAATTTAAACAGACCAATAACAAAGGAAGAAATAGAAGAAGACATCAAAAGACTACCAACCAAGAAAAGCCCTGGACCTGATGGGTATACAGCGGAGTTGTACAAAACCTTCAAAGAAGAACTAATACCAATACTTTTCAAACTATTTCAAGAAATAGAAAAAGAAGGAGCTCTTCCAAATTCATTCTATGAGGCCAACATCACCCTGATCCCAAAACCAGACAAAGAC
The DNA here is from genome assembly GCF_052094955.1 of Ictidomys tridecemlineatus. Taxonomy (NCBI): domain Eukaryota; kingdom Metazoa; phylum Chordata; class Mammalia; order Rodentia; family Sciuridae; genus Ictidomys; species Ictidomys tridecemlineatus. Next base: position 47,807 of record NW_027521833.1, on the reverse strand, counting down.
ACTTCAAAGAAAGAAAACTACAGACCAATATCTCTAATGAACTTGGATGCAAAAATTCTCAATAAAATTCTGGCGAATCGAATACAAAAACATATCAGAAAACTTGTGCACCATGATCAAGTAGGATTCATCCCTGGGATGCAAGGCTGGTTCAATATACGGAAATCAATACATGCTATTCACCACATCAATAGGCTTAAAGACAAGAACAATATGATCATCTCGATAGATGCAGAAAAAGCATTTGACAAAATACAACATCCCTTTATGTTCAAAACATTAGAAAAACTAGGGATATCAGGAACTTACCTCAACATTGTAAAAGCTATGTATGCTAAACCTCAGGCTAGCATCATCCTAAACGGAGAAAAACTGAAGGCATTCCCTCTAAAATCTGGAACAAGACAGGGATGTCCTCTATCACCACTTCTATTCAATTTAGTTCTCGAAGTACTAGCCAGAGCAATTAGACAGACAAAAGAAATTAAAGGCATAAAAATAGGAAAAGAAGAAATTAAATTATCGCTATTTGCAGATGACATGATAATTTACTTAACAGACCCAAAAGGATCTACAAAGAAGCTGCTAGAGTTAATAAATGAATTCAGCAAAGTGGCAGGATATAAAATCAACACGCACAAATCAAAGGCATTCCTGTATATCAGCAACAAAACCTCTGAAATGGAAATAAGGAAAACCACTCCATTCACAATATCCTCAAAGAAAATAAGATACTTGGGAATCAACCTAACAAAAGAGGTGAAAGATTTATACAATGAAAACTACAGAACCTTAAAGAGAGAGATAGAAGAAGATCTCAGAAGATGGAAAAATGTACCCTGTTCATGGATAGGCAGAACTAACATCATCAAAATGGCGATATTACCCAAAGTTCTCTACAGGTTTAATGCGATGCCAATCAGAATCCCAAAGACATTCCTTGTAGAAATAGATAAAGCAATCATGAAATTCATATGGAAAAACAAAAGACGCAGAATAGCAAAAGCAATTCTAAGCAGGAAGTGTGAATCTGGAGGTATAGCGATACCAGAGCTCAAACTGTACTACAAAGCAATAGTAACAAAAACAGCATGGTACTGGTACCAAAACAGGCAGGTGGACCAATGGTACAGAATAGAGGACACAGAGACTAATCCACAAAGTTACAACTATCTTATATTTGATAAAGGGGCTAAAAACATGCAATGGAGGAAGGATAGCATCTTCAACAAATGGTGCTGGGAAAATTGGAAATCCATATGCAACAAAATGAAATTGAATCCCTTTCTCTCGCCAGCCACAAAAGTTAACTCAAAATGGATCAAGGAGCTAGATATAAAAACAGAGACACTGCGTCTGATAGAAGGAAAAGTTGTCTACGATCTACATATTGTGGGGTCGGGCTCCAAATTCCTTAATAGAACGCCCGTAGCCCAAGAGTTAATGACAAGAATAAACAAATGGGACCTACTTAAACTAAAAAGTTTTTTCTCAGCAAGAGAAACAGTAAAAGAGGTAAATAGAGAGCCTACATCCTGGGAACAAATTTTTACCCCTCACACCTCAGACAGAGCCCTAATATCCAGAATGTACAAAGAACTCAAAAAATTAAACAATAAGATAACAAATAATCCAATCAACAAATGGGCCAAGGACCTGAACAGACACTTCTCAGAGGAGGACATACAATCAATCCACAAGCACATGAGAAAATGCTCAACATCTCTAGCAATCAGAGAAATGCAAATCAAAACCACCCTAAGATACCATTTCACTCCTGTAAGATTGGCAGCCATTATGAAGTCAAACAACAATAAGTGTTGGCGAGGATGTGGGGAAAAGGGCACACTTGTTCACTGCTGGTGGGACTGCAAAATGGTGAGGCCAATTTGGAAAGCAGTATGGAGATTCCTGGGAAAGCTGGGAATGGATCCACCATTTGACCCAGCTATTGCCCTTCTTGGACTATTCCCTGAGGACCTTAAAAGAGCACACTATACGGATACGGCCACATCAATGATTATAGCAGCACAATTCACAATAGCTAGACTGTGGAACCAACCTAGATGCCCTTCAATAGATGAGTGGATAAAAAAATTGTGGCAGCTATACACAATGGAGTATTATGCAGCACTAAGAAACGACAAAATCATAGAATTTGCAGGGAAATGGATGGCATTAGAGCAGATTATGCTAAGTGAAGCTAGCCAAGCCCTAAAAAACAAATGTCAAATGTCTTCTTTGATATAAAGAGAGCCACTAAGAATAGAACAGGAAGGAAGAGCATGAGGAAAAGACTAACAGTAAACTAAGACGAATGGGGGGAGAGAAAGGAAGAGAGAAGGGAAAACATATGGAAATGGTAGGAGACCTTCAGTGATACACAAAATAATAAGAGGTTATGAGGGGCAAGGGGGTGGGGGGAAAAAAGGGGAGAGAATTGAACACCAGCAGAGGAGGTAGAGAGGGAAGATGGGAGGGGAGGGGAGGGGAGGGGGGATAGTAGGGGATAGGAAAGGTAGCAGAATACAACAGTCACTAATATGCCATTATGTAAAAAGGTGAGTATGTAACAGAAGTGAGTCTGTATTATGTATTTGGGGAGTTCAAAACCCAATTGAGTCGAATGTATGAAAGATGATATGTCTTGAGCTCTGTAATATTTTGAACAACCAATAAAAAAAAAGAAAAAATTGATAAAACAAAAAGTTGGTTTTTTGAAAAGATAAATAAAATTGAGAGACCCTTAGCCATGCTAGCGAAGAGAAGAAGATAGAGAACTCAAGTTACTAGCATAAGGGGTGAAAAAAGCAAGATCACGAGAGACACTTCAGAAATATAGAAGATAATCAGAAATTATTTTGAATCCTTATACTCCAATAAAATAGAAGATAGTGAAGGCATCGATAAATTTCTTAAGTCATATAATCTGCCCAGATTGAGTCAGGAGGATATAGACAACCTAAACAGACCAATATCAACTGAGGAAATAGAAGAAACCATCAAAAGATTACCATCTAAGAAAAGCCCAGGACCGGATAGGTATACAGCAGAGTTTTACAAAACCTTTAAAGAGGAACTAATACCAATAGTTTTCAAGCTATTTCAGGAAATAGAAAAAGAGGGAGAACTTCCAAATTTATTCTAGGAGGCCAACATCACCCTGATTCCGAAACCAGACAAAGACACTTCAAAGAAAGAAAACTACAGACCAATATCTCTAATGAACCTAGATGCAAAAATCCTCAATAAAATTCTGGCAAATCGGATACAAAAACATATCAAAAAAATTGTGCACCATGATCAAATAGGATTCATCCCTGGTATGCAAGGCTGGTTCAATATACGAAAATCAATAAATGTTATTCACCACATCAATAGACTTAAAAATAAGAACCATGTGATCATCTCGATAGATGCGGAAAAAGCATTCGACAAAGTACAGCATCCATTTATGTTCAAAACTCTTGAAAAACTAGGGATAACAGGAACATACCTCAACATTGTAAAAGAAATTTATGCTAAGCCTCAGGCTAGCATCATTCTGAATGGAGAAAAATTGAAGGCATTCCCTCTAAAATCTGGAACAAGACAGGGATGCCCTCTCTCACCACTTCTGTTCAACATAGTTCTCAAAGCACTGGCAAGAGCAATTAGAAAGATGAAAGAAATTAAAGGCATAAAAACAGGAAAAGAAAAACTTAAATTATCACTATTTGCAGATGACATGATTCTATACCGAGCGAACCCAATAGGGTCTACAAAGAAACTGTTAGAGCTAATAAATGAATTGAGCAAAGTGGCAGGTTATAATATCAACACGCATAAATCAAAGGCATTCCTGTATATCAGCGACAAATCCTCTTAAATGGACACGAGGACAACCACTCCGTTCACAATATCCTCTGTAGGATTTTTCTAAAACTCAGTCTCAAACCTCTGCTCTCTTTATCTATGCTTCTGCACCTCAGTCTCCAACCTTTGCTCTCTGTAACAGTCCATCTGCACCTCAGTCTGACACCTCAGTTCTCTGCACGATCCTTCTGCACCCCAGTCTCCAAGCACTGCTCTCTGTAACAGTCCACGTGTACCTCAGTCTCCAACCTCTGCTCTCTGTAAGATCCTTCAGGAACTAACTCTCAAAACTCTGCTCTCTATAACAGTCCTTCTGCACCCCAGTATCCAGCCTCTCCTCTCTGTAACAGGCCTTCTGCACCCCAGTCTTCAACCTCTCCTCTCTACAACGATCCTTCTGCACCCCAGTCTCCAACCTCTGCTCTCTAAAATGATCCTACTTCACCCCAGTCTTCAACCTCTGATCTTTGCAACAGTCCGTTTGCAACTCTGTCTCCAAATTCTGCTCTCTGTAAGATCCTTCTGCACCCCGGTCTCCAAGCTCTGCTTATTGCAACGATCCTTCTGCACCCCAGTGTCCAACCTCATCTCTATGTAACAAAATTTTGCAACTCAGTCTCCAAGCTCTGCTCTCTGCAAAAGTCCTTCTGCACCAGTCTCCAACTTCTGCTCTCTCTAAAAGTCCTTATGCAACTCAGTCTCCAACATCTACTCTCTGCAAAATTCTTTCTGCAGCCCAGTCTTCATCCTCTGCTCTCTGCAACAGTCCTTCTGCACCTCAGTCTCCAAACTCTGTTCTCTGTAACAATTCTTCTGCACCTCAGTCTCGAAACTCCGTTCTCTGCAATGGTCCTTCTGCACCTCAGTCTCCAACCTCTACTCTCTGTAACAGTCCTTCTGCACTTAACTCTCCAACCTCTGGTCTCCGTAGGATCCTTCTAAAGCCAAGTCTCAAACCTGTGCTCTCTGTATCTATTATTCTGCACCTCAGTCTCCAACCTCTGCTCTCTGTTACAGTTTTTCTATACCGCAGTCTCTAAACTCTGGTCTCTGTTACGGTCCTTCTGCACCCCAATTTCCAAACACTTCTTTCTGTAACAGTCCTTCTACACCTCAGTCTCCAACCTCTGCTCTCTGTAACAGTCCTTCTGCACCTCAGTCTGACGCCTCTGCTCTCTGCACGTTTCTTCTGCACCCCAGTCTCCAAACACTGTTCTCTATAACAGTCCTTCTGAACACCAGTCTCAAAACTCTGCTCTCTGTATCTATCCTTCTGCACTTCAGTCTCCAACCTGTGCTGTCTATGAAATTCCTTCTACACCCCAGTCTCCAACATCTACACTCTGTAACAGTTTTTTTATACCGCAGTCTCCAAACTCTAGTCTCTGTAACGGTCCTTCTGCACCCCAATTTCCAAACTCTGCTTTCTGTAACAGTCCTTCTGATCATCAGTCTCCAAATTCTGCTCTTTCTAACAGTACTTCTACACCTCAGTCTCCAACGTCTGCTCTCTGTAACAGTACTTCTGCACCTCATTCTGACACCTCTCCTCTCTGCATGGTCTTTCTGCACCTCAGTCTCCAACCACTGCTCTCTGTAACAGTCCACCTGCACCTCAGTCTCCAAACTTTTCTCTCCGTAAGATCTTTCAGCAACCCAGTCTCAAAACTCTGCTCTCGATAACAGTCCTTCTGCACCCCAGTCTCCAATCTCTCCTCTCTGTAACAGGCCTTCTGGACGCTAGTCTCCCAACTCTGCTCTCTGTAGCAGGCCTTCTGCACCCCGGTCTCTGTAATGTGCTCTCTGCAACGATATTTCTGCACCCCAGTCTCCAACCTCTGATCTCTGCAACAGTCCATCTGCACCTCAGTCTCCAAATTCTGCTCTCTGTAAGATGCTTCTGCACACCTGTATCTAACCTCAGCTCTCTGTAACAGTCCTTCTGCACCCGAGTCTCCAACCTCTCCTCTCTGTAAGAGGACTTTTCCACCCTAGTCTAAAACCTCTGCTCTCTACAACAGTCCTTCTGCACACTAGTTATTAACATCTGCTCTCTGCAACAGTCCTTCTGCACCTCAGTCTTGAAACTCTGCTCTCTGTAACGACCCTTCTGTGCCACACTCTCCTACCTCGGCGCTCTGTAACAGTCCTTCTGCACCTCAGTCTCCCAACTCTGCTCTCTGTAAGATCCTTCTGCAACCCAGTCTTTAAACTCTGCACTTTGTACCTGTCCTTGTGCACAACAGTCTCCTACTTCTGCTCTCTGTAACAAGACTTCTGCAACCCAGTCTCCAAACTCTGCTCTTTGTAACATGCTTTCGGCACCCAAGTCTCCAACCTCTACTCTCTGCAACGATTCTTCTCCACCCCAGTCTCCAACATCAGCTGTCTGCAACAGTCGTTTTGAACCCCAGTCTCCAAACTCTGCTCTCTGTAAGATCCATCTGAACCCCAGTCTCCAAACTATGCTCTCTGTAACAGTCCTTCTACACCCAAATCTCCAAACTCTGCTCTCTGTAACAGTCTTTCTGCACCTCAGTATCCAACCTCTGCTCTCTGTAACAGTATTTCTGCACCCCAGTCTCTAAAATCTGCTCTCTGCAACATTCCTTCTGCACCCCAGTCTTCAAAATCTACTCTCTGCAACACTCCTTCTGCACCCCAGTCTTCAAACTCCGGTCTCTGCAACGATCCTTCTGGACCCCAGTTTCCAACCTCTGCTCTCAGTAACAGTCCTTCTGCACCACAGTCTCCAACCTCTGCACTCTATAAGATCCTTCTGCACTCTAGTTTCCAAACTCTGCTCTCTATAACATTCCTTCTCCACCCAAGTCTTCAACCTCAGCTCCCTGCAACAGTCCTTCTGCTCCCCAGTCTCCGAGATCTGTTCTCTGTAACAGTCCTTCTGTTTCGCAGTCTTCAACCACTGCTCTTTGTAAAGGTCCTTCTACAACCATGTCTCCAAACTCTGCTTTCTGTATCAGTCTTCCTAACCCCAATCTCCAAAAGATGTTCTCTGTATCTATCCTTTGCACCTGAGTCTCCAACCTATGCTCTATGTAAGATTATTTCTGCACTGCAGTCTCCAACCTCTGCTCTAGGTAACAGTGCTATACCGCAGTCTCCAAACTCTGCTCTCTGTAACGGTCCTTCTGCACCTTAATTACCAAACTCTGCTTCCTGTAACAGTTTTACTGCACCTGAGTCTCAAAACTCTGCTCTCTGTAACAGTCCTTCTACACCCCAGTCTCCAATCACTGCTCTCTCTAAAAGTCCACCTGTACCTCAGTCTGAAACCTCTGCTCTCTACGATTCTTCTGCACCCCAGTCAACAACCACTGCTCTCTGTAACAGTCCACCTGCAGCTCAGTCTTTAACCTCTACTCTCTGTAAGATCCTTCAGCAACTCAGTCACCAAACACTGCTCTCTATAACAGTCCTTCTGCACCCAGTTTCTGACCTCTCCTCTCTGTATCAGGCCTTCTGCACAAATGTTTCCAAACTCTGATCTATGCAATGATCATTCTGCACGCCTGTCTCCAACATCTGCTCTCTGCAATGATCCTACTAAACCCCAGTCTCCAACCTCTGAAACAGTTCTTCTGCACCCCAGTCTCTAACCACTTCTCTCTGCAATGATTCTTCTCCACCCAAGTCTCCAACATCTGCTCTCTGCAACTGTCCTTTTGCACCACAGTCTGCAAACTCTCTGTAACATCCATCTGAACCACAGTCTCCAACCTCTACTCTGAAACAGTCCTTCTGCACCCCAGTCTTAAAACGCTGCTCTCTGTAACAGTCCTTCCGCATCTAAGTCTCCAACCCCTGCTCTCTGTAACAATCCTCTGCACCCCAGTCTCTAAAATCTGCTCTCTGCAACAGTCCTATTCCACCCCAGTCTCAAACCTCTGTCCTCTGCAACAGTCCTTTTTCTCCCCAGTCTCCGAGATCTGCTCTCTGTCACAGACCTTATGTACTGCAGTTTCCAACCTCTGCTCTTTTTAACGGTCCTTCTGCAACCCAGTGTCCAACCTCTGCTTTTTGAATCAGTCCTTCTGAACCCCAGTCTCCAACCTCTGCTCTTTGTATCTATCCTTCTGCACCTCAGTCTTCAACCTGTGCTTTCTGTAACACTCCTTCTGTACCCCAGTCTCCATCCTCTGCTCTCTGTAACAGTCCTTCTGAACCCCAGTCTCCAAACTCTGCTCTCTGTAAAATCCTTCTACACCCCAGTTTCCAAAATCTGCTCTCTGTAACATTTCTTCTCCACCCCAGTCTTTAACCTCTGCTCTCTGCAACGGTCCTTCTACATGACAGTCTCCAACCTCTGGTCTCGGCAACAGTCCTTCTGCACCCCAGTATCCAAACTCTGCTCTTGTTATCATTTCTTCTGCACCTCAGTCTCCAACCTCTGCTGTATGTAAGATCTTTCTGCAACAAAGTCTCGAAACTCTTCTGTCTGTAACAGTCCTTATGCACCCCAGTCTCAAACCTCTGTTCTGTGCAACAGTTCATCTGCACCACAGTCTCCTACCTCTGCATTCTGAAAGATCCTTCTGCACCCCTGTCTCCAAACTCTTTTCTCCGTAACAGTCCTTCTTTATCCCACTCTCCAAACTCTGCTCTCTGTAACAATCCTTCTCCACCTCAGTCTCCAACATCTGCTCTCTTCAACGGTCCTTCTGAACCCTATTCTCCAACCACTGTTGTCGGCAAGAGTCCTTCAGCATGTCAGTCTCCAACCTCTGCTCCCTGCAAAAATCCTTCTGCACCCCAGTCTCCAAACATTGCTCTCGGTAACATTTCTTCTGCACCTCAATCTCCAACCTCTGCTCTATGTTAGATACTTCTGCCACACAGTCTTTAACCTCTGCTCTCTGTAACAGTCCTTCTGCACCCCAGTCTCCAACCTCTGCTCTGTGCAACAGTTCCTCTGCACCCCAATCTCCAATCTATGTTCTCTGCAAGGTTCTTCTGCAACGCAATCTCCAAAATCTGATCTCTGTAACAGTCCTTTTTCACCCCAGTCTCAAACCTCTGATCCCTGCAACAATTTTTCTGCACCCCAGTCTCCAACTTCTGCTCTCTGCAACAGTTTTTCTGCACTCCAGTCTTTAACATCTACTCTCTGATACAGTCCTACTGCATCGCATTCTCCCTCCTCTACACTCTGCAACAGTCCTTTTTTACCCTGGTCTACATACTCTGCTCTCTGTAACAGTCTTTCTGTACTGCAGTCTCCAAACTCTGCTCTCTGTAAGGTTCATTCTCGACCCAAGTCTCCAACCTCTGCTTTCTGTATCAGTCCTTCTGCACCCCAGTCTACAACCTCTGCTCTCTGTAACAGTCCTTCTGCACCTCAGTGTTTAACATCTGCTCTCTGTAACAGTCCTTCTGCACCCCAGTCTCCAAACTCTGCTCTCTGTAGCAGTGCTTCTACACTCCAGTCTTCAACCTCTGCTCTGTGTAACAGTCCTTCTGCAATGCAGTTTCCATTCTCTGCTCTCTGCAACGATTCTTCTGCATCCCAGTCTCCAACATCTGCTCTCTGCAACCGTTCTTCTGCTCACAAGTCTCCAACCTCTTCTCTCTGCATGATCCTTCTACACACCAGTCTCCAACCTCTGCTCTCTGTAACAATCCTTCTGCACCACAGTCTCCAAACTCTGCTCTGCGTAATATTCTTCTGCAACCCAGTTTCCAAACTCTGCTCTCTGTAACAGCCCTTCTGTATCCAGTCTCCAACCTCTGCACTCTTAAACAGTTCTTCTCCACTCCAGTCTCCAATCTCTGATCTCTATAACAGTCCTGCTGTATTGCAGTCTCCAAACACTGCTGTCTGTAATGGTCCTTCTGCACCTCAGTCCACAACCTCTGCTTTCTGTATCAGTCCTTCTGCACCCCAGTCTCCAAACTCTGCTATCTGCAACAGTCTTCTGCTCCTCAGTCTCCAAATTCTCCTCTCTGCAAAAGTCTTTCTGCACTCATGTCTCCAACACCTGTTCCCTGCAACAGTTCTTCTTCACCCCAGTTTCCAACCTCTGCTATCTGCAACAGTCCTTCTGCACACCAGTCTCCCAACTCTGCTCTCTGTAACAGTCCTTCAGCACCTCAGTCTCCAAATTCTGCTCTCTGCAACAGTCCTTCTGTACCCAAGTCTCCAACCTCTGCTCTCTGCAAGGATCCTTCTGCATCCCAGTCTTCAACCTCTGCTCTCTGCAACAGTTTTTCTACACCCAAGTCTCCAACCTTTCTCTATAACGGTCTTTCTACACGCGAATCGCCAACATCTGCTTTCTGTAACAGTCTTTCTGAACATCAGATTCCAAACTCTGCTCTCTGTAACAGATCTTCTGCACCCCAGTCTCCAAACTGTGCTATCTGTAACAATCCTTCTGAACTCCAGTCTCCAAACTCTGCTCACTGTAACAGATCTTCTGCACCCCAGTCTCCAAATTCTGCTCTCTGTAACAGGTTTTCTGCACCCTAGTCTCCAAACTTTTCTCTCTGCAACGATCCTTCTGCACCTCAGTCTCCAAACTCTGCTCTCTGTAACAGTCCTTCTGAACCCCAGTATCCAAACTCTGCTCTCTGTAAAAGTCCTTCTGCACCTCTGTCTCCAACCTTTGCTCTTTGTAATGGTCCTTCTGCACTCCAGTATTCAACCTATGCTCTCTGTAACAAGCCTTCTGCACCCCAGTCTCCAACCTGTGCTCTCTGCAACGATCCTTTAGTACACCAGGATCCAATATCTGCTCTCTGAAACAGTCCTTCTGCACCCCAGTTTCCAACCTGTGCTCTCTGCAATGATCCTACTGCACCCCTGTCTCCAATTTCTGCTCCTATCAACGATCCTCCTGCACCCCAGTCTCAAAACTCTACTCTATTTAACAGGACTTCTACACCTCAGTCTCCAATCTCTGCTGTGTGCAACAGTCCTTCTGCACCACAGTCTCCAAACTCTGGTCTCTGTAAGATCCTTCTGTACTCTAGTTTCCAAACTCTGTTCTCTGAAACATTCCTTCTCCACCCCAGTCTTTAAACTCTGCTTTCAGCAAGTGTCCTGTGGCACCCCAGTCTCCAACCTCTGTCCTGTGCAACAGTCCTTCTTGTCCCAGTCTCCAACATCTGCTCTCTGTAACAGTCCTTCTGTACTGCAGTCTCCAAACTCTGCTCTCCGTAACGGTCCTTCTGCACCCCAGTCTACAAACTCTGCTTTCTGTATCAGTCCTTCTAAACCTCAGTCTCAAACCTCTGCTCTCTGTATCTATCCTTTCGCATCTCAGTCTCCAACCTGTGCTCTCTGTAACATTTCTTCTGCACCCAGTCTCCAACCTCTGCGCTCTGTAACAGTTTTTCTATACCGCAGTCTCCAAACTCTGGTCTCTGTAACGGTCCTTCTGCACCGCAATTTCCAACCTCTGCTTTCTGCAACAGTCCTTTTGCACTCCAGTCTCCAAATTCTGCTCTTTGTAAGATCCATCTGAACCCCAGTCTCCAAAGTCTGCTCTCTGTAACAGTTCTTCTGCACCCAAGTCATCAAATTATGCTTTCTGTAACAGTCCTTCTGCACCTTAGTCTCCACCCTCTGCACTCTGTAACATCTTTCTGCACTCAAGTTTCCAAAATCTGCTCCGTCTAACATTCCTTCTTCACCGCAGTCTCCAACCTATTCTTTCTGCGAGGGTCCTGTGGCACCCCAGTCTCCAAATTCTGTAATTTGTAAAAGTCCTTCTTTTCCCCAGTCTCCAACATCTGCTCTCTGTAACAGTCCTTATGTACCGCCGTCTTGAACCTCTGCTCTTGTAACGGTCCTTCTACAACCCAGTCTCCAACATCTGCTTTTTGAATCAGTCCTTCTGCACCCCAATTTCCAACCTCTTCTTTCTGTAACAGTCCTTCTGAACCTCAGTCTCTAAACTCTGCTCTTTGTAACAGTCCTTCTACACCTCAGTCTCCAACCTCTGCTCTCTGTAACAGTACTTCTGCACCTTAGTCTGAAACCTCTGCTCTCTAAGATTCTTCTGCACCGCAGTCTCCAACCACTGCTCTCTGTAACAGTCCACCTGCACCTCAGGCTCAGACCTCTGCTCTCTGTAAGTGCCTTCAGCAACCCAGTCTCCAAACTCTGCTCTCTGTAACAGTTCTTCTGCTCCCCAGTCTCCAACCTCTCCTCTGTGTAACAGGCCTTCTGCATGCCAGTCTCAAAACTCTGCTCTCTATAGCAGGCCTTCTGAACCCCAGTCTCCAAACTCTGCTCTCTGCTACGATCCTTCTGCACCCCAGTCTTCAAACATTGTTCTTTGCAGTGATCCTACTTCACCCCAGTCTCCAACCTCTGATCTCTAACACAGTCCTTCTGCACCTCAGTCTCCAAATTCTAATCTCTGTAAGATCCTTCTGCACCCCTGTTTTGAACTTCTTCTCTCTGTAAAAATCCTTCTGCACCTCAGTCTCCAAATCTGCTCTCCGCAAGAGTCATTCTGTACCCAAGTCTGAAAACTCTGCTCTCTGCAACAGTCCTTCTGCACCCTAGTTACCAACATCTGCTCTCTTCTACAGTCCTTCTGCACACCAGTCATCAACCTCTGCTCTCTGTAAAAGTCCTCCTGTACTGCAGTATCCAACCTCTGCTCTCTGTAACGGTCTTTCTGCACCCCTTACTCAAATCTCTGCTTTCTGTATCAGTCCTTCTGCACCCCAGTCTCCAACCTCTGCTCTCTGTAAGATTCCTTCTGCACCTCAGTCTCCAACCTCTGCTCTATGCAACAGTCCTTCTGAACCCCAGTCTCAAAAGTCTACTTTCTACAAAAGTTCTTCTGCACCCTAGTCTCCAACCTCTGCTCTCTGCTACTGTCTTTCTGCACCCCAGTCTCCAACTTCTGCTCTCTATAACAATTCTTCTGCACCTCAGTCTCCAAGCTCTTTACTCTGATACGTTTTTCTGCACCTCAGTCTCAAACCTCTACTCTCTGTAACAGTCCTTCTGCACCTCATACTCCAACATCTGCTCTCTATAGGATCCTTCTCAAACCCAGTCTACAAAATCTGCTCTCTGTAATAGTCCTTATGCACCTCAGTCTGAATCCTCTGCTCTCCAAGATCCTTCTGCAGCTCAGTCTGCAACCTGTGCTCTCTGTAACAGTCCGTCTGGATTCCAGTCTCCAATCTCTGCTCTCTGTAACAGTGTTTCTGCACCTCTGTCTTAAACCTCTCCTCTCCAAGATCCTTCTGCACTCCAGTCTCCAACCACTGCTCTCTGTAAAAGTCCACCTTAACCTCAGTCTCCAACCTCTGCTCACTGTAAGAATCTTCAGGAACAGAGTTTCCAAACTCTGCTCTCTGTAACAGTCCTTAAGCAGCACAGTCTCAAAACTCTTCTCTTTGTAACAGTCCTTCTGCACCTCAGTCTCCAACCTTTGCTCTCTGCAACAGTCCATCTGAACCCTAGTTACCAACATCTGATCTCTTCAACAGTACTTCTGCACCCCAGTCTCCAAACTCTGCTCTCTGTGAGAATACTACTGCACATCAATCTCCAAACTTTGCTCTCTGTAAGATCCTTCTGCACCCCAGTTTCCAAACTCTGCTCTCTGTAAAATTAATTCTGAACCCTAGTCCCCAACCTCTGCTTTCTGCAACGGTCCAGCTGCACCCCAGTTTCCAACCTCTGTCCTCTGCAACAGTCCTTCTGCTCTCCAATATCAAAACTCTGGTCTCTGGAACAGTCCTTCTGTACCGAAGTCTCATAACTCTGCTCTCCGTAAAGGTACTTTTGCACCCCAGTCTCCAACTTCTGCTTTCTTTATAAGTCCTTCTTCACAACAGTCTCCAACCCCTGCTCTCTGTAACAGTCTTTCTGCACCTCAGTCTCCAACCTCTGCTCGTTGCAAAAGTCCTTCTGAACCCCATTCTCCAACCTCTGCTCTTTGAAACAGTCCTTCTGAACAACAGTCTCCAACATCTACTCTTTGCAACAGTCCTTCTGGAACCTATTCTCCAAACTCTGCTCTCTGCAACAGTTCTTCTGCACCTCAGTCTCCAACCTCTACTCTCTGTAAGATCTTTCTGAAACCCAGTCTCAAAACTCGGCTCTCTGTAACAGTCCTTTTGCAAAACAGTCTCAAAACTCTGCTCTCTGTAACAGGCCTTCTGCAAGCCAGTTTCCAACCTCTGCTCTGTGTAGCGGTCCTTCTGCACCTCAGTCTACAACATCTGCTCTCTGCAACAGTCTTTCTGCATCTTAGTCTGAAAAATCTGCTCTCTTCAACAATCCTTTGCACCTCAATCTCCAAACTCTGCTCTATGTAAGATCCTTCTGCAACACGGTCTTTAAAATCTGCTCCCTGTAACACTCCTTATGCAACTCAGTCTCCAACCTCTTCTCTCTGTAACAGTCCTTCTGACCCCAGTCTTCAACCTCTGCTCTCTGTAACAGTCCTTCTGCACCTCAGTCTTTAAACTCTGCTCTCTGGAAGATCCTTCTGCAACCCAGTCTCCTAACTCTGCTCTCTATAACAGTCTTTCTGCACCCCATTCTTCAAACTCTGCTCTACTTAACATGCCTTCTGAATCCCAGTTTCAAAACTCTTCTCTCTGCAACGATCATTCTACACCCCTGTCTCAAACCTCTGCTCTCTGCAACAGTCCTTCTGCACCGTAGTCTCCAAACTCTACTCTCTGTAAGATCCTTCTGCACCCCAGTTTCCAACCTCTACTCTATGTAACAGTAATTCTGAACACCAGTCTCAAAAATCTGCTCTTTGTAACAGTCCTTCTGCACACCAGTCTCCAATCTCTGATTTCTGTATCAGTCCTTCTACACCAAGGTCTCCAACCTCTGCTCTCTGTAACAGCCCTTCTGCACCCCAGTCTCCAACCTCTGCTCTCTGCAACAGACCTTATGCAACCCAGTCTCCAAACACTGCACTCTGCAACATTCCTTCTCCAACCCAGTCTCCAAACTCTGCTCTCTGTAACAGTCCTTCTGCACATCAGTCTTGAATCTCTGCTCTCGGTAAAGGTCTTTCTTCACCCCGTTCTCAATCCTCTGCTTTCTGTATCAGTCCTTCTCACCACAGTCTCCAAACTCTGCTCTCTGTATCAGTGCTTCTGCACCTAACTCTGACACCTCTGCTCTCTGCAAGAGTCCTTCTGCACCCCAGTCTTAAACCTCTGCTCGCTGCAACTGTCCTTTTGCACCCCAGTCTCCAAAATCTGCTCTCTGCAACAGTCCTTTACCACTCCAGTCTCCAACCATTTATCTCTGTAACCATCCTTCTGTACTGCAGTCTCCAACCTGTGCTCTCTGTAACGGTTCTTGTGCACCCAAGTCTCCAAAATCTGGTTTCTGTATCAGTCCTTCTGCACCACTTCTCTAAACTCTGCTCTCTGTAACAGTCCTTCTGAACCTCAGACTTTAACCTCTGCTCTCTGCAACAGTCCTACTGCGCCTCAATCGCCAACATCTGCTCTCTGCAACAGTGCTTCTGCACCTCAGTGTCCAAACTCTGCGATCTGTATAATCCTTCTGAAACCCAGTCTCCAACCTCTGCTATTTGCAATGGTCCTTCTGCACCCCAGTCTCCAAACTCTGTTCTCTACAACAATTATTCTGCACCCGAGTCTCCAACTTCTGCCTTCTGTATCAGTCCATCAGCACCACATTCTCCCAACTTTGCTCTCTCGAACAGTCCTTTTGCACCTCAGTCTGCAACCTCTGCTCTCTGCAATAGTCCTTCTGAACACCAGTCTACTATCTCTGTTCTCTGCAACAGTCCTTCTGCCCCCCAGTCTCTAACATCTTCTCTTTGCAACAGTCGTTCCCCAACTCAGTCTCCAACTTCTGCTCTCTGCAACAGTCCTTCTGCACCCCAGTCATCAAGGTCTGCTTTCTGTATCAGTCCTTCTGCACCCCAGTCTCCAACTTCTGCTATCTGTATCACTCCTTATGCACCTCAGTCTCCAACCTCTACTCTCTGCAGCAGTCCTTCTCCATCCCAGTCTAAAACCTCTGCTCTCTGTAACCGGGCTTCTGCACCCAGTCTCCAACCTCTGCTCTCTGTAACAGTCTTTTTGTACCGCAGTCTCCAAACTCTGGTCTCTGTAAGTGTCCTTCTGTACTTCAGTCTGCAACCTCTGCTCTCTGAAACACTCCTTCTGCGCCCCAGTCTCCAAACGTTGCTCTCTGTACATCAGTCTCCAACATGTTCTTTCTGTAAATGTCCTAGTGCACCCCCGTCTTCAACCTCTGCTCTCTGTAAAAGTCCTTCTGCATTACAGTCTCCAAAATCTGCTCTCTTTAATGATCCTTCTACACCCCAGTCTCCAAACTCTGCTCCCTGCAACGATCCTTATGAACCCCAGTCTCCAACGTCTGCTCTCTATAACAGTCCTTCTACAACCCAGTCTCCATACTGTGCTCGCACCAATGATCCTCCTGCAACCCAGTTCCAACCTCTGTTTTCTACAAAAGTTCTTCTGCACCCCAGTCTCCAACCTCTGCTCTCTATAACAGTTCTTCTGAACCGCAGTCTCCAACCTCTGTTCTCCGTAAGTGTCTTTATGCACCCCAGTATCCAACCTCTGCTTTCTGTATCAGTCGTTTTACTCCAAAGTCTCAAAACTCTGCCCGCTGTAACAGTCCTTTTGCAACTAAGTCTGCAAACTCTGCTCTCTGCAACAGTCCTTCTGCACCTCAGTCTCCAATCTCTGCTCTCTGTAAGGGTCCTTCTGCACCCGAGTATCCAACCTCTGCTTTCTGTATCAGTCCTTCTGCACCCCAGACTCCAACCTCTGCTATCTGTAAAAATCCTTCTGCACGTCAGTTTTCAACTTCTGCTCTCTGCAATGGTCAATCTGAACCTCAGTCTCCAAACTCTTCTCTCCGTAACAGTCCTTCTGAACCCATGTCTCCAACCTCTGCTCTTGGAAACAGTCTTTGGCTCCCCCAGTCTCCACCCTCTGCTCTCTGTAAGGATCCTTTTGCACCAAAGTCTCCAACCTCTGTTCTCTTCAACAGTCCTACTATAGATCATTCTGAAAACTCTGCTCTCTGCAACGATCATTCTGGATCCCAGTCTCCAACCTCTGCTCTCTGTAACACTCCTTCGGCACCTCAGTCAACAACCTCTACTCTCTGTAAGATCCTTCTGCCACCCAGTCTCTAAATCTGCTCTGTGTTACAGGCCTTCTGAACCCCAGTCTCCAAGCTATGCTCTCTGTAACAGGCCTTCCAACCTCTTCTATGTGCAACGATCCTTCTGCAACACAGTCTCCAACCTGTCCTTTCGGCAACACTCCTATTGCACCGCAGTCTCCAACCTCTGCTCTCTGTAATATCCTTCTGTACACCTTTCTCCAACCTCTGCTCTCTTTCACAGTCCTTCTATTCCACAGTCTCCCACCTCTATACTCTGTAACGGTCCTTATGCACCCCAGTCTCCAATCTCTGCTTTCTGTATCCGTCGTTCTGCACCCCAGGCTTCTACCTCTGCTCTCTGTAACAGTCCTTCTGCATCCCATTCTCCAATCTCTGCTCTCTGCTAAAGTCCTTCTGCACCCCAGTCTCAAAAATACTGCACTCTGCACAGTCCTTCTGCACCCCAGTCTCCAACGTCTGCTCTCTGCAACAGTCCTTTTGCACCTCAGTCTCCAAACTTTGCTCTCTGTAAAATCCTTCTGCACCCCAGTCTCCAACGTCTGCTCTCTGCAACAATCCTTCTGCACCCCAGTCTCCAACGTCTACTCTCTGCAATGGTCCCTCTGCAGCCCAGTCTCCAACCTTGTTCTCTACATCAATTCTTCTGTACCACACTCTTCAAACTCTGTTCTATATAAGGTTCCTTCGGCACCCCATTCTCCAAACTCTGCTTTCTGTATCAGTCCTTCTGCACCAAAGTCTCTAAACTCTGCTCTCTGTAACAGTCCTTTTGTACCTCACTCTGCAACCACTGCTCTCTGCAACAGTCCATCTGCACCACAGTCTCCAAAATCTACTCTCTACAACAGTCTTTTTCCACCCCAGTCTCCAACTTCTGCTCTCTGTAACCGTCCTTCTGTACTTCAGTCTCAAACCTCTGCACCACAGTCTCTAAACTCTGCTCTCTTTAACAGTCCTTCTGCACCTCAGACTCCAAACTCTGCTTTCTGCAACAGTCCTACTGCGCCCCAATCTCCAACCTTTGCTCTTTGCAACAGGCCTTCTGCACCTCAGTGTTCAAACTCTGCTCTCTGTATGATCCTTCTGAAACCTAATCTCCAACCTCTGCTATCTGCAATGGTCCATCTGCACCCCACTCTCTAAACTCTGTTCTCTACAACAGTAATTCTGCACCCCAGTCTCCAAACTCTGATCTCTGTAACAGTCCTCCTGTACCGCAGTATTCAACCTCTGTTCTCTGTAAGGGTCCTTCTGAACCCCAGTCTCTAAAATCTGCTCTCTGCAAGAGACCTTCTGCATCCCAGTCTCCAACCTATGCTCTCTAAAGCATTTCTTCTTCACCCCAGCTCTTTGTAACGGTCCTTCTGCACCGCAGCCTCCTACCTCTGCTCTGTGTAACAGTCCTTCTGTACTGAAGTCTCCAACCTCTGCTCTCTGTAACTGTCCTCTTGCAGCCAAGACTCTAACCTCTGCTTTCTGTATCAGTCCTTATTCACTCAAGTCTCCAACCTCTGCTCTCTGTAACAGCACTTATGAAACTCAGTCTTCAAATTCTGCTCTCTGCAACAGTCCTTCTGCACACCAATCTACAACCTCTGCTCTCTTCAACAGTCCTTCTACACCCAAGTCTCCGATCTCTGCTCTTGAACAGTAATTCTGTACCTCTGTCTCCAAACTCTGCTCTCTGCATTGGTCTTTCTGCACCTCAGTCTCCAACCTCTACTCTCTGTAACAGTCCTTCTGCACCTCAGTCTCAAACCTCTGCTGTCTGTAAGATCCTTCTGAAACCCAATCCCCAAACTCTTCTCTCTGTAACGGTCCTACTGCACCCCTTCTCAAAATTCTGAAATCTGTAACAGGCGTTCTACAACCCAGTCTCCACACTCTGCTTTCTGTATCAGTTCTTCTGCACCCCAGTTTCAAACCTCTGCTCTCTGTAACAGTCCTTCTGCACCTCAGTCTCCAATCTCTGCTCTCTTCAACAGTCCTTCTGCACGCCAGTCTCAGATCTCTGCTCTCTGCAACAGTCCTTCTACACCCAAGTCTCCAAACTCTACTCTCTGCAATGATCCTTCTGCACCCCAGTCTCCAACGTCTGCTTTCTGCATCAGTCTTTCTGCACCACAGTCTACAACATCTAGTCTCTATAAGATTCTTCTGCAACCCAGTTTCCAAACTCTACTCTCTGTGACATTCCTTCTGCACCCCAGTCTCCAACCTCTACTTTCTGTAAAAAGTCCTTTTGTTCCGCATTCTCCAAACTCTGCTCTCTGCAACTGGCCTTCTGCACCTCAGGCTCCAACCTCTGCTCTCTGCAAAAGTCCTTGGGCACCCCAGTCTCCAAACTCTTCTCTCTGCAACATTTCTTCTTCACCCCAGTCTCAAAACTGTGCTCTCTGTAACTGTCTTTCTGCACCCCACTCTCTAACGTCTGCTCTATGTAACAGTCCTTCTGTACTGCAGTCTCCAACCTCTGCTCTCTGTAACTGTCCTTTTGCACCCCAGACTCCAAACTCTGCTTTCGGTATCAGTCCTTCTGCACTCAAGATCCAACCTCGGCTCTCTGAAACAGCACTTATGAACTTTGGTCTTGAAATTCTGCTCTTTGCAAAAGTTCTTCTGCACCCCAATCTACAACCTCTGCTCTCTGCAACATTCCTTCTACACCGAAGTCTCCAACCTCTGCTCTTCAACAGTACTTCTGCACCTCAGTCTCTAAACTCTGCTCTCTGCATTGGCCTTTCTGCACCTCAGTCTCCAACCTCTACTCTCTGTAACAGTCCTTTTGCACCTCAGTCTCCAATATCTTCTGTCTGTAAGATCCTTCTGCAACCCAATTTCCAAACTCTGCTCTTTGTAACAGTCCTACTGCACCCTTTCTCCAAATCCTACTCTCTGTAACAGGCCTTCTGCACCCCAGTCTACAACTTTTGCTCTCTGGTACGATCCTTCTGCACCCAAGTGTTTAAACTCTCCTCTCTGCAACAGTCTTTCTGAACCCCAGTCTCCAACATCAGCTGTCTGCAATAGTCCTTCTTCACCTCAGTCTGAAGACTCTGCTCTCTGCAACGATCCTTCTTCACCCCAGTCTCCAAACTCTTTTCTATGTAACACTCCTTCGGCACGTCATTCTCCAAACTCTGCTCTCTGTAAGATCATTCTACTACCCAGTCTCCAAACTCTGCTTCCTGTAACAGTCCTTATGCACCCCAGTCTCCAAACTTTTTACTCTTTAACAGGCCTTCAGCACCTAAGTCTCCTAATTCTGCACTCTGCAACAGTCTTTCTGCAACCCAGTCTCCAACCTCTGCTCTCTGCAATGATCCTTCTAAACCACACACTCCAACGTCTTCTATCGGCAACAATCATTCTGCACCCCAGACTCCAACATCTGATTTCTGTAACAGTCCTTCTGCACCCCAGTCTCCACCCTCTGCTCTCTGTAACAGTCCTTCTGCACCTCAGTCTCCAAACTCTTCTCTCTGCAACGATCCTTCTAAACCACAGACTCCAACCTCTTCTGTCTGCAACGATCCTTCTGCACCCAAGTGTCCAATCTATGCTCTCTGCAACAGTGATTCTGTACCACAGTCCCCAACCTCAGCTCTCTGAAAGATCCTTCTGGACCCAAGACTCCAAAATCTACTCTCTGTAACAGTCCTTCTGCACCCCAGTCTCCAACCTATGCTTTCGGTAACACTCCTTCTGCACGTCATTCTCCAACCTCTGCTCTCTGTAAGATCCTTATACTACCCAGTCTCCAAACTCTGCTTCCTGTAACAGTTCTTATGTACCCCAGTATCCAACCTTTTCTCTCTTTTACAGGCCTTCTGTATCCAAATCTCCAACATCTTCTCTGTGCAACGGTCCTTCTGTAACCCAGTCTCCAACCTCTGTTCTTTAAATCAGTCCTTCTGCATCCCAGTCTCCAAACTCTACTCCCTGTAGCAGCTGTTCTGCACCTCAATCGCCAACCTCTGTTTTCTGCAAAAGTCCTTCTGCACCTCAGTCTCTAACCTCTGCTCTCTGTTACAGTTCTTGACCGCAATCTCAAACTCCTGCTCTCTGTAATGGTCCTTCTGCACCCCAGTCTCCAAACTCTGCTTTCTGTATCAGTCCTTCTGCACCTCAGTCTCCAACCTCTGCTCTCTGTAACAGTCCTTCTGCACCCCAGTCTCCAACTTCTGCTCTCTGCAACAGTTCTTCTGCAGCCCAGTCTTTAAGATCTACTCTCTGAAACAGTCCTTCTGCATCCCATTCTCCAACCCCTGATCTCGGTAACAGTCTTTCTGAACCCCAGTCTCCAAACTCTGCTCTCTGTAACATTCCTTCTGCACCTAATTCTCCAAATTCTGCTCTCTGCAACAGTCCTTCTGCAACCCAGTCTCTAACCTCTGCTGTCTGCAACAATCATTCTGCACCCCAGGCTCCAACATCTGATTTCTGTATCAGTCTGGCAACCCAGTCTCCAAAATCTGCTCTCAGTAACAGACGTTCTGCACCTCATTCTTCAACCTCTGCTCTATTTAACAGGCCTTCTGCACCACAGTCTCCAAACTCTGCTCTCTGTAACAGTCTTGTTCTACCTCAGTCTCCAACCTCTGCTCTCAGTAAGATCCTTCTGCACCCCAGTCTCCAACTTCTGCTCTCTGCAAAAGTTCTTCTGCACCCCAGTATTTAAGATCTACTCTCTGAAACAGTCCTTCTGCATCTCATTCTCCAACCTCTGCTTTCTGTATCAGTCCTTCTGCACCCCAGTCTCCAAACTCTGCTCTCTGTAACAGTCCTTCTGTATCTCAGTATCCAACTTCTACTATTACAGTTTTTCTGCACCCAAGTCTCCGAACTCTGCTCTCTGCAACAGTCCTTCTTCACTCCAGTCTTCAACCTCTGCTCTGTGTAACAGTCCTTCTGCATCCCAGTCTCGAAAATCTGCTCTCTGCAACTGTCCTTTTGCACCCAAGTCTCCAACTTCTGCTCCCTTCAACGATCCTTCTGCACAACAATCTCCAACCTCTGCTCTCTGCAACGATCCTCTGAACACCAATCTCCAACCTCTACTCTCTGCAATAATTCTACTGAACCCCAGTCACCAATCTCTGCTCTCTGTAACAATCATTCTGCACCACAGTCTCCAAACTCTGCTCTACGTAATATTCTTCTGCAACCCAGTCTCCAACCTCTGCTCTCTGTAACAGTCCTCCTGTATTGCAGTCTCCAAACTCTGCTCTCTGTAATGGTCCTTTTGCACCTCAGTCTCCAACCTATGTTTTCTGTATCAGTCCTTCGGTACCGCAGTCTCCAACCTCTGCTATCTGCAACAGTCCTTCTGCACCTTTGTCCCCAAATTCTACTCTCTGCAAAAGTCTTTCTGCACCCAAGTCTCAAACACCTGCTCCCTGCAACAGTCCTTTTTAACCCTAGTTTCCAAGCTATGCTATCTGCAACAGTCCTTCTGCACCCCAGTCTCCAAACTCTGCTCTCTGTAACAGTGCTTCTGCACCTCAGTCTGGAAACTCTGCTGTCTGCAATGATCCTTGTGCACCCCAGACTCCGACCAATGCGCTCTGTAACAGTCCTTCTGCACCTCAGTCTCCAAACTCTGCTCTACATAAGATCCTTCTGCAACCAAATCTCCAAACTCTGCTCTCTGTAACAGCCCTTCTGCACCCCAGTCTCCGAAGTGTGTTCTCTATAACAATTATTCTGCACACCAGTCTCCATTCTCTTCTCTCTGTGACAGTCCTTCTGAATCTCATTCTCCTACATCTGCTCTCTGCAACATTCCTTCAGCACCCCAGTCTACAAATTCTTTTCCCTGCAACAGTCCTTCTACATACCAGTCTCCAACCTCTGCTATCTGCAAAAGTCCTTCTGCACTCCAGTCTCCATACTCTGGTCTCTGTAATAATCCTTCTGTGCCTCAGTCTCAAACCTCTACTCTGCAAAAGTCCTTCTGCACCTCAGTCTCCAACATCTTCTCTCTGTAAGATCCTTCTTCAACCCAGTGTCCAACCTTTCCTCTCTGTAACAGGCCTTCTGCACCCCAATCTTCAACCTCTGCTCTCTGTAACAGTCCTTCTGTACTGCAGTCTCCAACCTCTACTCTCTGTAACGGTCCTTCTGCACCCGAGTCTTCAAACTCTGCGTTATGTATGAGTCATTCTACACCCAAGTCTTCAAACTCTGCTCTCTGTAACAGTCCCTCTGCACCTTAGATTCCAACCTCTGTTCTCTGCAACAGTCCTACTGCGCCCCAATCTTCAACCTCTGGTCTCTGCAACAGTCCTTGTGCACCTCAGTGTTCTAACTCTGCTCTCTGTAAGATCCTTCTGAAACCCAGTCTTCAAACTCTGCTTTCTGCAATGGTCCTTCTGCATCCCAGTCTCCAAACTCTGATCTCTACAACAGTTATTCTGCACCCCAGTCTAAAACCTCTGCTCTCTGTAACACTCATTCTGTACCACAGTCTCCAACCTCTGTTCTCTGTAAGGGTTCTTCTGCACCACATTGTCCAACCACTGCTTTCTGTACCAGTCCTTCTGCACCACATTCTCAATACTCTGCTGTCTGTATCAGTCCTTCTGCACTTCAGTCTGCAACCTCTGCTGTCTTCAATAGTCAATATGCACCTAGTCTCCAATTACTCCTCTCTACAACATTCCTTCTGCACCCCAGTCTCCAACATCTGCTCTCTGCAACAGTACTTCTCCAACCTAGTCTCCATCCTCTCATCTCTGCAACAGTCCTTCTGTACCCCAGGCTCCAAACTCTGCTCTCTGTAACAGTCCTTCTA
Source organism: Ictidomys tridecemlineatus (assembly GCF_052094955.1). NCBI lineage: Eukaryota > Metazoa > Chordata > Mammalia > Rodentia > Sciuridae > Ictidomys > Ictidomys tridecemlineatus. The sequence continues at coordinate 23,994 of NW_027521833.1, read as the reverse complement.
CACCCTAGTCTCCATAATCTGCTCTGCAACAGTCCGTCTGAACCCCAGTCTCCAATCTCTGCTCCCTGTAATAGTCCTTCTGCACCTCAGTTTCCAAACTCTGCTCTCTGTAAAAGGCTTTCTGCACCCTACTTTTTAACCTCTGCTCTCCGCAACCATCCCTCTGCACCCCAGTCTCCAATCTCTGCTCGCTGCAACAGTCATTGTGCACCCCAATCTCCAACATCTGCTCTCTGTAACAGTTCTTCTGTACCTCAGTCTGAAAACTCTGCTCTCTGCAATTATCTTTCTGCACCCGAGTCTCCAACCTCTGCTCTCTGTAACACTCCTTCTGTACCTCAGTCTCCAACTTCTGTTCTGTATCAGTCCTGCACCCCTGTCTCCCACATCTGCTCTCTGTAACTATCCTTCTTCACCTCAGTCTTCAACCTCTGCTCTGTGTAAGACTCTTTTTGCATCTCAGTCTGGAAACTCTGCTGACTGCAATGATCCTTCTGTACCCGAGTCTCCAACCTCTGTTCTCTGCAACGATCCTTCTAAAACTCAGTCTCCAACCTCTGCTCTCTGTAACAGTCCATCTTCACCTAGTCTCCAACATCTGCTCTCTTTAAAATCCTTCTGCAACCAAGTCTCCAAACTCTGCCATAAGTAACAGTTTTTCTGGAGCCCTTCTCCAAACTCTGCTCTCCATAGCAGGCCTTTTGAACCCCAGTCTTCAACCTCTGCTCTGTTTAACAGTCCTGCTGCACCTCGGTCTTCAAATTCTGCTCTCTGTAAGATCCTTCTGCAACCTTGTCTAAAAACTCTGCTCTCTGTAACAGTCCTTCTGGACGTCAGTCTCTAACCTCTGTTTTTTGCAACACTCCTTCTGCACCCCAGTTGCCAACCTCTGCTCTCTGTTACAGTCCTTCTGTACCGCATTTTCCAAACTCTGCTCTTTGTAACAGTCCTTCTGTACTGCATTCTCCAACATCTGCTCTCTGTAAGGGTACTTCTACACTGGAGTCTCCAACCTCTGCTTTCTGTATCAGTCCTTCTTCACCCCAGTCTCCAACCAGTGGTCTGTGCAACTGTCCCTCTGCACATTAGTCTCCAAACTTTGCTCTCTGCTACCGTACTTCTAGACCCCAGTCTCCAACCTCTGCTCTCTCTAACAATCCTTCTGCACCTCCGTCTCCAACCTCTGCTTTCTGTATCACTCCTTCTGCTCTCCAGTCTACATACTCTGCTCTCTGTAACAGTCCTTCTGCACCTCATATCCAACTCTGCTCTCTACACCAGTCCTTATGCACCCCAGTCTCCAACCGCTGCTGTCTGCAACATTCCTTCTGCACCCCAATCTGTGACGTGTGCTCTGAGTAAAAGTCCTTCTGCAGCCAAGACTCCACCTCTGGTTTCTGAAAAGATCTTTCTGTACCTCAGTCTTAAACCTCTGCTCTTTGCAACAATCCTTCTGTACACCAGTCTCCAACCACTTTCTCTGTAACAGTCATTCTCCACCTCAGTCTTCAACCTCTGCTCTCTGTAAGAGTCTTTCTGCACCCCAGTCTCCAACATCTGCTCTCTAAACAATCCTTCTGCACACCAGTCTCAAACATCTTCTCTCTGCAACAGTCCTTCTGCATCCCAGTGTCCAAACTCTGCTCTCTGCAACGATCCTTCTGCACCTCAGTCTCCAAACTCTCCTCTCTGAAAGATCCCTCTGCACCCCAGTTTCCAAAATCTGCTCTCTGTAATATTCCTTCTCATCGCCAGTCTCCAACCTCTGGTTTCTGCAACAGTCCTGCTGCACCCCAGTCTCCAACCTCTGTACTCCGCAACAGTCCTTCTGCTCCCCAGTCTCCAAACTCTGCTCTCTGTAATAGTCCTTGTGTACCACATTCTTTCTGCACCTCAGTCTCCAAACTCACTCTCTGCGACAGTTCTTCTGCACCTCATGTTTTAAACTCTGCTCTCTGGAACAGTTCTTCCTAATCCCAGTCTCCAATATCTGCACTCTGAAACAGTTCTTTTATAAACCATTCTCAAAACTCTGCTCTCTGTAACAGTCCTCCTATATTGCAGTATTTAACCTCTGGTCTGTGCAACAGTTCTTCTACACTCCAGTCTCCAACCTCTACTCTCTGAAAGATCCTTCTGCACCCCAGCCTCCAAACTCTTATCTCTGTAAAAGTCCTTCCTCACACAAGTCTCCAAACTCAGCTCTCTGTAAAAGTATTGCTGCACGTCAGTCTCCAACATCTGCTCTCTCCAACGGTCCTTCTGCACCCCATTCTCCAAACTCTGTTGTCTGCAAGAGTCCTGCAGCACCTCAGTCTTCAAATTCTGCTCCCTGCAACAATCCTTCTGCACCCCAGTCTCCAACTTCTGCTCTCTGCAACAGTTCTTCTGCACCCTAGTCTCTGATATCTGCTCTCTGAAACAGTCCTTCTCCACCCCAGTCTCCAACCTCTGCTCTCTGTAACACTCCTTCTGTACCGCAGTCTCTAACTTCTGCTCTCTGTAAGAATCTTGTGCACCCCAGTCTCCAAATTCTCCTCTCTGCAACAGTCCTTCTTCACCCAAGTCTCCAACCTCTGCTCTCTGCAATAGTCCTTGTACACCGCAGTCTTCAACCTCTGCTCTGTGTAACCGTCCATCTGCTCCCCAGTCTCCAACCGCTGCTCTCTGTGAGAATCCTTCTGCAACCCAGTCTCCAACCTCTTCTTTCTGTAAAAGTCCTTCTGCACCATATTCTAAAATCTCTGCTCTCTGTTAAAGTCTTTCTATACTGCAGTCTCCAACCTCTGCCCTTTGTAATGGTCCTTCTGCACCCCAATTTCCAACCTCTGCTTTCAGTAACAGTCCTTCTGAACCTCAGTCAACAAACTATGCTCTCTGTAACAGTCCTTCTGCACCTCAGTCTCCAACCACTGCTCTCTGTTACACGCCTTCTGCACCTCAGTCTGAAACCTCTACTGTCTGCACGATCTTTCTGCAACACCGTCTCCACCACTGCTCTCTGTAACAGTCGTCCTGCACCCCAGTCTGTAAACTCTTTTCTCTAAAGCAGTCCTTCTGCACCCCAGTCTGCAACCTCTGTTTTCTGTATCATAATTCTTCACTCCAGTCTCCAACGTCTGCTCTGTGTAACAGTCCTTCTGCATCTCAGTCTCCAACCTCTGCTCTCTGCAACCGTCTTTCTGCACCCCAGTTCCAAACTCTGCTCTCTGCAACGATCCTTATGCACCCCAGTCTCCAACAGCTGCTCTCCTTAACACTTCTTCTGCACCCCAGTCTGCAACCTCTGTTCTCTGTAGGGTCCTTCTGCACCCCAGTTTCCAAACTCTGCTCTCTGTAACAATCCTTCTGCACCCCAGTCTCCAACCGCTGCTCTCTGTTACAATCCTTCTGCACCTCAGTCTCCATCATCTACTCTCTGAAGAAGTCCTTTTCCACCCCAGTCTCCAACCTCTGATCTCTGTAACAGTCCTTCTGTACCACAGTCTCTAACTTCTGCTCTCTGTAAGATACTTCTGCACCCCAGTCTCCAACGTCTGCTTTCTGTATCAGTCCTTCAGCACCACAGTCTCCAAACTCTGCTCTCTTTTACAGTCCTTCTGCACCTCAGTCTCCAAACTCTGCTCTCTGCAAAAGTCTTTTTGTACCCTAGTCTCCAACCTCTGCTCTCTGCAAAAGTCTTTCTGTACCCTAGTCTCCAACCTGCGCTCTCTGTAACAGTCCTTCTATACTGCAGTCTCAATCCTCTGCTCTCGTTAAGGTTCATTCTTAACCCAAGTCTCCAACCTCTGCTTTCTGTATCAGTCCTTCTGCACCCCAGTCTCCAACCTCTACTCTTTGTAACAGTCCTTCTGCATCTCAGTCTCAAACATCTTCTCTCTGTAACAGTCCTACTCTACCCTAGTCTCCAAACTCTGCTCTCTGCAACAGTTCTTCTACAACCCAGTCTTCAACCTCTGCTCTGTGTAACAGTCCTTCTGCAACCCAGTGTCCAAACTCTGCTCTCTGCAACAGTCCTTCTGCATCCCAGTCTCCAACATCTGCTCTCTGCAATCGTCCTTCTTCACTCAAGTCTCCAAACTCTGCTCTCTGCAATGATCATTCTGCACACCAGTCTCCAAACTCTGCTCTCAGCAATGATCCTACTGCATTTCAGTCACCAACATCAGCTCTCTGTATCAATCATTCTGCACCTAAGACTCCAAACTCTGCTCTACGTAATATTCTTCTGCAACCCAATGTAAAAACTCTGCTCTCTGTATCAGCCCTTCTGCACCCAGTCTACAACCTCTGCTCTCTGTAACAGGCCTTCTGCACCCCAGTCTTCAAACTCTGCTCTCTGTATCAGTGCTTCTGCACCCCAGTCTCCAAACTCCTCTCTCTGTAACAGTCCTTCTGTACCTCAGTCTCCAAATTCTGCTCTCTGCATCAGTCCTTCTGCACCCAATTCTCCAACCTCTGCTCTCTGCAAAAGTCCTTCTACACACCAGTCTTTAACCTCTGTTTTTGTAACAGTCGTTCTGCACACCAGTCTCAAACCTCTGCTCTCTGTAACAATTCTTCTGCACCCCACTCTCCCACCTCTGCATTCTGTATCATAATTTTTCACCCCAGTCTCCAACGTCTGCTATGTGAAACAGTGTTTCTGCATCTCAGTCTCCAACCTTTGCTCTCTACAACAGTCCTTCTGCACCCCAGTATCCACCCTCTGCTTTCTGCATAATTTTATCTGCACCCCAGTTTCCAAACTGTGCTCTCTGTAACTGTCCTTCTGCACCACAGTCTCCCACTTCTTCTCTCTGTTATGATCCTTCTGCACCCCAGTCTCCACTTTGCTCTATGCAATGATTCTTCTACAACTGAGTCTCCAACTTTTGCTCTCTTCCTCGATCTTTCTGCACCCCACTCTCCAACCTCTGCTCTCTCTATGATCCTTCTGAAAAGAAGTCTCCAAACTCTGCTTTCTGTAACAGTCCTTGTGCACCCAAGTCTCCAAACTCTGCTCTATGTAAAACTCCTTCTGCACCTCAGTCTCCAGTCTCTGCTCTCTGCAACATTTCTTCTGCACCCTAGTCTTCAAACCCTTTTCTCTGCAATAGTCGTTCTGAACCACTGTCTCTAAATCTGCTCTAGGTAACAGTCCTTCTGTACTGCACTCTCCAAACTCTGCTCTCTGTAATGGTCCTTTTGCACGCCAGTCTCCAACGTATGCTCTCTGTAACAGTCATTCTGCACCTCAGTCTCCAACCTCTGCTCTCTGCAACAGTCCTTCTACACCCCAGTCTCAAACATCTGCTCTCTGCAACAGTCCTTCTACACGCAAGTCTCCAACCTCTACTCTCTGCAATGATCCTTCTGCACCCCAGTCTCCGAAGTCTGCTCTCTGCAACAGTCCTTCTGCACCCCAGTCTCCAACTTCTGCTCTCTGTAACAATCCTTCTGTATTGCAGTCTCCAAACTCTGCTCTTTGAAAGAGTCCTTCTGCAACCCACTCTCCAAACTCTGCTCTCTGTAACAGTCTTTGTGCACCTCAGTCTCCATCTTCTGCTCTCTGTTACAGGCCTTCTGCACCCCAGTCTCAAACAGCATTTCTCTGTAACAGTTCTTCTGCAACCCAATCTCCAAACTCTGCTCTCTGTAACACTCCTTCTGCTCCCCAGTCTCTATTGTCTGCTCTCTGTAAGAATCCTTCTGTATTCCAGTCTCCAACCTCTTCTCTTAGTAAAAGTCCTTCTGCACGTCAGTCTGCAACATCTGCTCTCTGTAACGATCCTTCATTACCTCAGTCTCCAAACTCTGCTCTCTGTAACAGGCCTTCTGCACCGCAGTCTCCAAACTCTTCTCTTTGGTTCAGATCTTCTGTACCCCAGTAACCTTCAACTGCACTCTGTAACAATCCTTCTGCACCTCACTCTCTCACCTCACCTCTCTGCAACGGTCCTTCTGCACCCCAGTCTCCAACCTCTCCTCTCTGAAACAGTTCTTCTACACCCCAATCTCCAACCTCTACTCTCTTCAACAGTCCTTCTGCACCCCAGTCTCCAATATCTGATCTCTGCAACAGTTCTTCTTCACCCCAGTCTCCAACCTCTGCTCTCTGTAACAGTCCTTCTGTACTGCAGTTTCCAAACACTTCTCTCTGTAACGGTCCTTCTGCACCCCAGTCTCAAACCTCTGCTTTCTGTATCAGTCCTTCTGCAATCAAGTCTTCAACCTCTGCTCTCTGTAACAGTCCTACTGCACCCCAGTCTCCAAACTCTAATCTCTGTAACAGGCCTTCTGCACCCAAGTCTCCAACCTCTACTCTCTGTAACACTTCTTCGGCACCCCAGTCTCCGCACTCTGCTCTCTGCAATGATCTTTCTTCACCCAAGTCTTCAAACTGTGCTCTCTGCATCAGTCTTTCTGCACCCCAGTTTCCAAACTCTTCTCTTTGTAAGATCCTTCTGCAACTGTTTCCAAACTCTTCTCTCTGTAACATTCCTTCTACACCCCAGTCTCCAAATTCTGCTCTCTGCAATGGTCCCTCTGCACCCCAGTCTCCAACCTCTGTTCTCTTCAACAGTTTTTCTGTACAAGAGTCTTCAACCTCTATTCTCTGTAAGGGTCCTTCTTAACCCCAGTCTCCAACCTCTGCTTTCTGTATCAGTCCTTCTGCAACATAGTCTCCGAACTCTGCTCTATGTAAAAGTCCTTATGCACCTCACTCTGCAACCTCTGCTCTCTGTAACAGTCCTTCTTCACACCAGTCTTAAACCTTGATCTCTGCAACAGTCCTTCTGCACACCAGTCTCTAAAATCTGCTCAATGCCACAGTCCTTTTCCAAGCCAGTCTCCAACCTCTGCTATCTGCAACAGTCCTTGGTACTGCAGTCTCCAAACTCTGGTCTCTGTAACGATCCTTCTGCTTCCCAGTCTATAAACTCTGCTTTCAACAATGGTCTTTCTGCACCCGAGTCTCCACACTTTGTTCTCTACAAAACTTATTCTGCACCCCATTATCCAACCTTTTCCCTCTGTAACAGTATTTCTACACCCCAGTCTCCAAACTTTGCTCTCTGTAACAGTCCTTCTGTACTGTAGTCTCAAACCTCTGCTCTCTGTAATGGTTTTTCTGCACCCCAGTCTCCAAACTCTGCTTTCTGTATCAGTCCTTCTGCATGTCAGACTCCAAACTCTGCTCTCTGCAAGAGTTATGCTGCACCCCAATCTCCAAACTCTGCCCTCTGCAACAGTCCTACTGCACCCCAGTCTCCAACCTCTGATCTCTGTATCAATCCTTCTGCACCTCAGTCTCCAAGTCTTCTCTCTTCAATGGTCCTTCTGCACCCCAGTCACCAACCTCTGTTTTCTAAAACACTTCTTCTGCACCCAAGTCTCCAACCTCTGCTCTCTGTAACAGTCCTTCTGTTCCAAAGTCTCCAAACTCTGTTTTGTTTAATGGTCCTTCTGCACCCTAGTTTAAAACCTCTGCTTTCTGTATCAGTCCTTCTGCACTACAGTCTCCAAACTCTTCTGCTGTAACAGTTCTTCTGCACATGAGTTTGCAACCTCTGCTCTCTGCAATAGTCCTTCTGCACACCAGTCTCCCTCTGCTTTCTGTATCAGTACTTCTGCACCCCAGTCTCCAAACTCTCTTCTCTGTAACAGTCCTTCTCCACTTCACTCTCCAACCTCTGCTCTCTGCAACAGTCCTGTGGCACCCCAATCTCCAAATGCTACTCTCTGCAATAGTCTTTCTCCACCCCAGTCTCCAAACCCTACTCTCTGAAACAGTTCTTCTGCACCCCAATCTCCAACCTCTCCTCTCTGTAATAGTCCTTCTGAACCCAAGTCTCCAACCTCTACTCTATCAAACAGCCTTTCTGCACCCCAGACTCCAACATCTGCTCTCTACAATAGTCCTTTTGCACCCCAGTTTCCAATCTCTGCTTTTTGTACCAGTACTTTTGCACACAAGTCTCTAACCACTGCTCTCTGTAGACGTCCTTCTGCACCTCAGACTCCAAATTTTCGTCTCAGCAATAGTCCTTTTCCACCCCAATCTCCAACCTCTGCACTTTGCAACAGTCCTTCTGCTCCTCAGACTCAAACCTCTGCTCTCTGCAATGGTCTTTCTACACCTCAGTCTTCAACATCTACTCTCTGTAACAGTCCTTCTGCATCTCAATCCCCAACCTCTGCTCTCTGTAACAGTCCTTATGTTCTGCAGTCTCCAACCTCTGTTTTTTGTAATGGTCCTTCTGCACCTCAGTTTTCAACCTCTGCTTTCTGTATCAGTCCTTCTGCACCACAGTCTCCAAACTCTGCATCTGTAACAGTCCTTCTGCACCTCAGTCTGCAACCTCTGCTCTCTACAATAGTTTTACTGAACCCACGTCTCCAAACTCTGCTCTATGCAACACTACATCTGCACCCCAGTCTCCAACATTTGCTCTTCACAACTGTCCTTCTCCACCCTAGTCTCCAACCTCGTCTCTTTGCAACCGTCCTTCTGCACCCCAGTCTCCAACCTCTGCTTTCTGTATCAGTCCTTCTGCACCCCAGTCTCCAACCTCTGCTCACTGTAACAATCCTTCTCCACTTCAGTCTCCAACCTCTGCTCTCTGCAACAGTCCTGTGGATCCCAAATCTCCAAATGCTACTCCCTGCAACAGTCTTTCTCCACCTAGTCTCCAACCTCTGCTCTCTGCAACAGTTTTCCTGCATCCCAATCTCCAACCTCTACTCTATGCAACAGTCCTTCTGCACCCCAGTCCCCAACATCTGCTCTCTACAACAGTCTTTCTGCACCCCAGTCTCCAATCTCTGCTTTTTGTATCAGTACTTCTGCACTCAAGTCTCTAACCACTGCTTTCTGTAACATTCCTTCTGCACCTCAGTCTTCAAATTCTGCTCTCAGCAATAGTCCTTCTCAACCCCAATCTCCAAGTCTGCTCTCCACAACAGTTTTTCTGCACCCCAGTCTCCAATGCCTACTCTATGCAACAGTCTTTCTGCACCCCAGTCTCCAACCTCCTCTCTGCAACAGTGCTTTTACACCCCAGTCTCCAACCTCTGCTCTCTGTAACAGTCCTTCTGTACTACAGTTTTTAAACTCTTCTCTCTGGAACATTCCTTCTGCACACCACTTTTCAACCCCTGGTTTCTTTATAAGTCCTTCTGCACTCAAGTCTCCAACCTCTGCTCTCTGTACAGTTCTTTTGCACCTCAGTCTCCAAATTCTTCTCTCTGCAACAGTCCTTCGGCACCCCAATCTCCAAACTCTGCTCTCTGCAAGAGTCCTTCTACAGCAAAGTCTCCAAACTCTGCACTCCTCAACAGTCCTTCTGCACCTCAGTCTCCAACCTCTGCTTTCTGTAACAGTCCTTCTGTACTGCAGTTTCCAAACTCTTCTCTCTGTAATTGTCCTTCTGCACGCCAGTCTTCAACCCCTGCTTTCTCTATCAGTCCTTTCTACATTTCAGTCTTCAACATCTACTCTCTGTAACAGTCCTTCTGAACCTCAGTCCTCAATTCCTTCTAAAAAGAAGTCTCCAAACTCTTCTTTCTGTAACAGTCCTTCTGCACCCCAGTCTTCAAACTATGCTCTCTGTAACAGGCCTTCTGCACACCAGTCTCCATCTTCTGCTCTCTGTAACGGAATTTCTGCAACCCAGTCTCAAAACTCTGCTTTCTGTATCAGTCCTTCTGCACCACGGTCTCTAAACTCTGGTCTCTGTAAGAGTCCTTCTGAACCTCAGACTCCAACCTCTGCTCTCTGCAACAGTACTTCTGCGCCCCAATCTCAAACCTCTGCTCTCTGCAACACTGCTTCTGCACCTCAGTGTCCTAATTCTGCTCTCTGTAAGATCCTTCTGAAACCCAGTCTCCAACCTCTGCTTTTTGCAATGATCCCTCTGCACCCAAGTCTTCAACCTCTGTTCTCTACAACACTTATTCTGCACCCCAGTCTCCATCCTGAGCTCTTTGTTACTGTCCTTCTGCAAAATAGTCTGCAACCTCTGCTTTCTGCAACGATCCTTCTGAATCCCAGTCTCCAACGTCTGCTCTCTGCAACATTCCTTCTGCACCCCAGTCTCCAACATCTGCTCTCTGCAATGATCCTTCTTCTACCCAGTTTCCAAACTCTGCTCTCTGTAAAGGACCTTTTGTATCGCAGTCTCCAACCTCTTCTCTTTGTAACGGTTCATCTGCTCCCCAATTGCCAACCTCTGCTTTCTGTAACAGTCTTTCTGCACCCCAGTCTCCAAACTCTTCTCTCTGCAACGATCATTCTGTACCTAAGTCTCCAAACTCTGCTCTCCGTAAAAGTCCTTCTGCACCTCATTCTCCATCCTTTGCTCTCTGTAATGGTCCTTCTGCACCCCAGTCTCCGATCTATGCTCTCTGTAACAATCCTTCTGCACCTCTGTCTCCAACGTCTGCTCTCTGTAACAGTCCTACTGTACTGCAGTCTCCAAACTCTTCTCTTTATAACGGTACTTCTGCACCCCAATTGCCAACCTCTGCTTTCTGAAACAGTCCTTCTGCACCTGAGACTCCAACCTCTGCTCTCTGTAACAGTCCTTCTAAGCCTCAATCTGAAACCTCTTCTCTCTGCAACAATCCTTCCAAACCCCAGTCTCCAAACTGTGATATCTGTAACAATCCTTCTTCACCCAAGTCTCAAACATCTGCTCTCTGTAACAGGTCTTCTGCAACTCAGTCTCCAAAGTCTGCTCTCTGTAACAGGCATTCTGCACCCCAGTCTCAAAACTCTTCTCTCTGCAACGATTCTTCTACACCTCAGTTTCCAAACTCTTCTCTCTGCAACAGTCCTTCTGCCCCCAAATCTCAAACATCTGCTCTCTGTAAGATCCTTCTGCACCCCGTTCTCCAAACTTTGCTCTCTGTAACAGTCATTCTGCACCTCATCTGTCTGCAATGGCCCTTCTGCATCCCAGTATCCGACCTCTGTTATCTGCAGCAGTCCTTCTGCACCCCAGGCTACAAAGTCTGCTCTCTGTAACAGTCTTTCTGCACCCCAGTCTCCAAACTCTACTTTCCATATGAGTTATTCTGCACCCCAGTCTAAAACCTATGCTCTCTGTAACAGTCCTTCTGCACCTCAGTCTCCAAACTCTGCTCTCCACAACAGTCTTTCTGCACCCCAGTCTCCAACCTCTGTTCTGTGGAAAAGTCCTTCTACACACCAGTCTTCAACATCTGCTCTCTGCAACGATCCTTCTGCATCCTAGTCTCCAACGTCTGCTCTATGCAACAGTCCTTCTACACAACAGTCTCCAACTTCTGCTCTCTGCTACAGTCCTTCTGCACCCCAGTCTCCAAACTCTGCTCTCTTCAACATTTCTTCTGCACCCCAGTCTCCAACCTGTGCTCTCTGTAACTATCCTACTGCACCCCAGTCTCCAAACTTTGCTCTCTGTAGTGATTCTTCTACACCTCAGTCTCCAACCTCTGCTCTCTTCAATGATCCTTATGCACCCCAGTGTCCACCGTCTGTTCTCTACAACAGTCCTTCTGACCCCAGTCTCCAGCCTCTGCTCTCTGAAACATCCTTCTGCACCCCAGTTTTCAATCTCTGCTCTAGTTTATTTACCACACTCTTCACGCTCTGCTCTTTGTAACAGTACTTCTGTACCGCAGTCTTCATTCCCTGCTCACTGCAACATTTTTACTGTACCCCAGTCTCCAAACTGTGCTCTCTGTAACTGTCTTTCTGACCCTAGTCTTTAACCTCTGCTCTCTGTAACGATCCTTCTGCACCTCAGTTTCAAACCTCTGCTCTCTGCAAGGATCCTTCTGCACCACAGTTTCCAACCTCTGCACTCTGTAATAGTCCTTCTACACCTAGTCTCCAAACTCTTCTCTTTGTACCAATACTGCTGCACCTCATTCTCCAACCTCTGCTCACTGTAACAGTCCTTCTGCACCTCATTCTTTAAACTCTGCTCTCTGTAACAGGCTCACTGCACCACAGGCTCCAACCTCTGCTCTCTGTAACAGTTTTTCTGCAAGCCAATCTCGAATCTTTGCTCTCTGTAACAGTCTTTCTGCACCCAAGTCTCCAACATCTTTTCTCTGCAACGATCCTTCTGAACCAGAGTCTCCAACGTCTGCTCTCTGCAACAGTCCTTCTGCACTCCAGTCTCCAAACTCTGCTCTCTGTAAAAGGCGTTCTTCACCCCAGTCTCCAAACTCTGCTCTCTGTAACAGGCCTTCTGCACCCCAGTCTCCAAACTCTTCTCTCTTCAACGATCTTCTTTACCTCAATCTCCAACCTCTGCTCTCTGCAACAGTCCTTCTGCACCTCAGTCTCCAACCTCTGCTCTCTGTAACAATCATTCTGCACCTCACTCTCCAACCTCTGCTCTCTGCAACGGTTCTTCTGCACCCCAGTCTCCACACTCTGTTCTCTGCAACAGTCCTACTGCACCCCAGTCTCCAAACTCTGCTCTCTTCAACAGTCCTTCTGGAACCCAGTCTCCAAACTCTGCTCTCTGCTAAAGTACTTCTGTACCCCAGTCTCCAACATCTGCTCTCTGTATCAGTCATTTTACTCCCAGTAACCAAAATCTGCTTTGTGTAACAATCCTTCTGCTCCTTAGTTTCCAACCTCTTCTCTCTGCAACGATCCTTCTTCACCCAAGTCTCCAACTTCTGAGCTCTGTATCAGTCCTTCTGCACCACAGTCTCCAAACTCTGCTCTCTGCAAAAGTCCTTATGCACCCAAGTCTCTAAACTCTGCTGTCTGCAACATTTCTTCTGCACCCCAGTCTCCAACCTGTGCTCTGTGTAACATTCCTTCTGCACCCCAGTCTCCAACATCTTCTCTCTGCAATGATCCTTCTTCTACCCAGTTTCCAAACTCTGCTCTCTGTAAAAGTCTTTTTGTATCACAGTCTCCAACCTCTTCTATTTGTAATGGTCCATCTGCTCCCCAATTGCCAATCTCTGATTTCTGTAACAGTTTTTCTGCACCCCTGTCTCCAAACTCTTCTCTCTGCAACAATCTTTCTACACCTCAGTCTCCAAACTCTGCTCTCTGTAAAAGTCCTTCTGAACCTCAGTTTCCATCCTTTGTTCTCTGTAATTGTCCTTCTGCACCCCAGTCTCCAATCTCTGCTCTCTGTAACAATCCTTCTGCATCTCAGTCTCAAACACCTGCTCTCTGCAAAGGTTCTTCTGCAACTTGTCTACAAACTCTGCTCTTTAACAGTCCTTCTTAACGGCAGTCTCAAAGCTCTTCTTTCTATAACGGTACTTCTACAACCCAATTTCCAACCTTTGCTCTCTGTAATAATTCTTCTAAGCCTCAATCTGAAAATTCTGTTCTCTGCAACAATCCTTCTAAACAAAAGTCTCCAAACTGTGCTATTTGTAACAATCCTTCTGTACCCCCGTCTCCAACATCTGCTCTCTGTAACAGGTTTTCTGCAACCCAGTCTCCAAACTCTGCTGTCTTTAACAGGCCTTCTGCACCCCAGTCTCCAACCTCTGTTCTCTGCAAAAGTCCTTCTACACCCCAGTCTACAACCTCTGCTCTCTGCAACGATTCTTCTGCATCCCAGTCTCCAATGTCTGCTCTCTGTAAGATCCTGTTGCACCCCGTTCTCTAAACTTTTCTCTCTGTAACAGTCATTCTGAACCTCAGTCTCCAAACTTATCTCTCTGCAACGGCCCTTGTGCACCCCAGTATCTAACCTCTGTTCTCTGCAGCGGTCCTTCTGCACCACAGGCTACAAACTCTGCTCTCTGTAACAGTCCTTCTGCACCCCAGTCTCCAAACTCTACTGTCCGTATAAGTTATTCTGCACCCCAGTCTAAAACCTCTGCTCTCTGTAACAGTCCTTCTGCACCTCAGTCTCCAACCTCTGCTCTCTGCTACAGTCCTTCTGCACCCCAGTCTCCAGCCTCTGCTCTCTGCAACATTTCATCTGCACCAAAGTCTCTAACCTGGGCTCTCTGAAACTATCCTACTGCACCCCGGTCTCCAAACTCTGCTCTGTGTATCTATCCTTGTGTCCCTCAGTCTCCAAACTCTGCACTCTGCAACGATCCTTCTGCATCCCAGTCTCCCACATCTGCTGTCTGCAACTGTCCTTCTGCACCCCAGTCTCCAAACTCTGCTGTCTGCAACAGTCCTTCTGCACCCAAGCCTCCAACCTCTACTGTCTGTAAGAGTCTTTCTGCACTCCAGCCTCCAACATCTCCTCACTGCAACCCTCCTTCTGCAATCCAGTCTTTAATGTCTGCACTCTAAACAGTCCTTCTGCACCTCAGATTGAAAAGTCTGCTCTCTGCAAGTATCCTTCTGCACCCCAGTCTCCAACCTCTGCTCTCTGTAACAGTTTGTCTGCACCCCAGTCTCCAACCTCTGCTCTCTTGAAGATCCTTCTGCACCCAGTTTCCAACCTCTTCTCTCTGAAACAGTCCTTCTGCTCATCAGTCTCCAAACTCTGCTCTCTGCAACGGTCTTTCTACACCTCAGTCTCCAAACTCTGTTGCCTGCAATAGTCCTTCTGCCCCCCAGTGTTCAACCTCTGCTCTCTGTAGAAGTCCTTCTGTACCACAGTCTCCAACTTCTGCTCTCTGTAACGGTCCTTCTGCACTGCAGTCTCCAAACTCTGCTTTCTATATCAGTCCTTCTACATCCCAGTCTCAAAACTCTGCTCTCTGTAACAGTCCTTCTGAACCACATCTCCAACCTCTTCTGTCTGCAACAGTCCTTCTGCACCTCAGCTTCAACCTCTTCTCTCTACAACAGTCCTTTTGCACCCAAGTCTCCAATCTCTGCTTTCTATAACAGTCCTTCTGCACCCCAGTCTCCAATCTCTGCTCTCTGTAAGATCTATCTGCACCCCAGTCTCCAACCTCTGCTCTCAGTAACAGTTCTTCAGCACCTCAGCCTCCAACCTCTTCTCTCTGTAACAATCCTTCTTCACGTCAGTCTCCAACCACTGCTCTCAGCAACGGTCTTTCTGCACCTAAGTCTCCAAACTCCGTTCTCTGCAACATTTTTTCCACACCCAAGTCACAAACCTCTGCATTCTGCAACAGTCCTTCTGCACCCCAGTCTCCAACCTCTGCTCTCTGTAACAGTCTTTTTGCACCTCAGTCTCCAACCTCTGCTCTCTGTAACGGTCCCTCTGCACCCTAATTTCTAACCTCTGCTTTCTGTAACAGTCCTTCTGCACCTCAGTCACCAAACTCGGCTCTCTGTAATTGTCTTTCTGCACCTCAGTCTCCATCCTCTGCTCTCTGTAACAGTCATTCTGCACCTCAGTCTGAAAAGTCTGCTCTCTGCACAATACTTCTGCACCACAGTCTCCAACCACTGCTCTCTGTAACAGTCGTCCTGCACCTCAGTCACCAACCTCTGCTCTCTGTAAGATCCTTCTGCAACCCAGCCTCAAAACTCTGCTCTCTATAACACTCCTTCTGTAACCCAGCCTCAAAAGTCTGCTCTCTATAACAGTCCTTCTGCAACCCATTCTCCAAAATCTGCTCTCTGTAGCAGGTCTTCTGTACCCCAGTCTCCAAACTCTGCAATCTGAAACAGTCCTTCTGCACGACAGTCTCCAAACTCTGCCCTCTTTAACCGTCCTTCTGCACCTTAGGCTTCCACCTCAACTTTCTGTATCATAATTCTTCAAACCAATCTCCAACGACTACTCTGTGTAACAGTCCTTCTTCATCTTAGTCTCTAAACTCTGCTCTCTGCAACAGTCCTTCTGCATCCCAGTCTCCAAACTTTGCTTTCTGCAACATTCCTTCTGCACCCCAGGGTTTAACCTGTTCTCTCTGTAACAGTCTTTCTGCACCCCAGTCTTCCAACTCTGCTCTCTGTAAGGATCCTTCTGCAGCCCAGTCTCTACCTCTGCTCTCTGCAACCGCCTTCTGCACCCCAGTCTCCAACCTCTGCTCTCTGCAAGATCCTTCTGCACCTCACTCTTCAAACTCTGCTCTCTGTCACAGTTTTTATGCACCTCAGTCTCAAACCTCTACTCTCTGCAACCGCCTCCTGCACCCCAGTGTCTAACCTCTGCTCTCTGCAAAGATCCTTTTGCACCACAGTCTCCATTTACCAAATGGGAAACTAAATGAACTAAACAGACACGTCTTAGAAGAAAATATGTGAGTGGCCAACAAATTTATTAAAATACCTGCAAGTCAAGACTACCCTGAGATTTCATCTCACTTCAGTGACAAAGGCAACCACCAAGAATATAAACAGAAATGAGTGTGACAAGGAGACAATTGGAGAGAGGGGAGCACTCTCACCCTGTTGGTGGGCATGTAAATCAGCACAACCACCACGGAAATCGGGATGGAGGCTCCTCAGGAGTAGCCATGGACCACCCTGCGACCCAGCTCTACCTCTGCTTGGTATTTATCACAGCGGATCGAAGTCATTATACTATAATGACACATACATGCCCATGAACCAGCCGAGGTGACATCAGTGGACGAAATGATAAAGAACATCTGGTATATGCACACTGGAATTTCATTCAGCCATAAAGAAGAACAAAATTATGTCATGCTGGAAGATGGATGGATCTTCAGAACATAAAGGGAAATAAGCAACTCAGAAAGTTAAGGGCCGTATGTTTTTCCTCTGTTAAAGCTAGAGGGGGAAAAGGAAGGAAAGTTGGGAAGGGAGTTTCATCATGAAAGTTGAAGGAAGATCAGTAGAGTCAAGGCACCAGGGGAGGAGGTGAGGAAAAGGGAAATATTGGAATGATATTGGCCAAAGTTCACGGTTATTTTGTGTGCATGTTCAAATATGTGTCAGCAAATCCCACCATTATGGACCACTACAATGCACCAATGAATTGTGAAAAGAAGAGTTTCACATTACATGGGACAGGCACTATTCTAGGAGGGTGCCCATTTTTTCCCATCTATAAATACCACGATCATTTACCACTGTCTAAAACCTCTACAGATTCGAATGTTCTGATCACTGCTCCACCACGTGGCCTCTTCTACTTCAGGGTTACTTTATTCTCACTGAAATCAGGGAGCCCGTTTCAACGATGCCATCTGTTAATGTCTTCCCAGGCTGCCGAGGACAGCGGCTGCGGGTTTCACAAGGATCTGGTGCTGCCTTTTGAACACATGTCCACGAGGCCTTGGCGAAGGCTGGTGCTCCAGGCCCTCCTCCAGATCGAGCTCTGAGGCCAGGAAAGGGGTCACATAACACGCCATCCAACACCTTATTTATTTCTGATCACCATCCTCTCCATTATTCCAGGATCATATTGGTCATTGAACTTAAGCAAACACTTAGTCCAGATTTCAGTCCATCAACCAAAGAGAGTCTAATAGCCACTCCCCATAACTCAGGAAAATCCTTGGCCCTAACATTTCTGGTGATTACGTCCCTGTGACTGCATTCAAGATGATCCAGCAGTATGTCCTGACTTCTTTGATCTAGAAGACTCAAACAAATTCTCTTATATATTCTTAAGGCTCCTATCAACAAAATACAGTAAAATATTTACCTTTTATTTTGGTGTGACCCTTATACTCTCCTGGACTATATTTTATACTCTTACCTGAGACATTCTAGGATCAGACCCCAATTAAGATTCTGGTGACAATGTGGGATGATGGATGTGCATCTTAAAGAAAATTGGGCTGGAAATGTGGCTCAAGCAGTAGTGCGCTTGCCTGGCACGCGTACGGCCCGGGTTCGATCCTCAGCACCACATACCAACAAAGATGTTGTGTCCGCTGAGAAGTAGAAAATGAATATTAGAAATTCTCTCTCTCTCTCTCTCTCTCTCTCTCTCTCTCTCTCTCTCTCTCTCTCTCTCTCTCCCCTCTCCTCTCCTCTCCTCTCCTCTCTCACTCACTCTTAAAAGAAAAAAAAAAAGACAACTGCCCAGGTAGAGTCACCATAGTGTCTTCAATTTAGGGAAAGCTAGTCTCCTCGGGGGAGGAGGGGCTGCTTCTTACAGCAAAGAGGGTTAATGGACATTTCAGGGTTCAAGGCTCTGAGATTTATCTAATTCCACTGGTATTTTGCCATTCTAATTAAGAGGGTCTCAATCATTCCCCCATTAATGTCCTAATTGACATAAGAGAGACCTGGAGAAATTGTGGATTTATAATTTTCTTTGTACTTCTACAATTTGGAGAATTGGATGTTTTATTCTGATATTAACCTATATCAGTTTCCAGAGAGAAAATATTTCTGATGATCTGAACCTGACTTGAAGGAGGAATATAATTCTTGAACCTATCATTTTCTTTCTGTAAGGCTCCCACTCCAGTCAGGAACAGCAGTCTGTAGTCCTGTTGTAATGTTCATTGCCACCCTGAAGGTCGATGGTGTTATTCCAAAAATCAGTTTTCCATAGACATTTGATTTCAGGCCACGATAACTTAAAGTCGCTGTTGGGTCATTGCACACAAGGAATTATCTGGTCTCCTTTCCCATGAGCTGTGACATCATCAACATATTCAATTCCCTCAGGTCAGACATCCAACCTACCTCCTCAGATCTGTTATCTAGAACCATCTCTGATGTAAACCAGTATTGTGTTCAGTGCCACCGTGGTCAGGTAGAGATGAAGAATGACTCTTGATGACTTAGGTTAGAGGAAGTTGACACAGAAAAGAGTTATAAAATGGTTGGGGGATCTGGGAGAAAAAAAGAAAATAGGGCAAGTGACACCACCCCGTATATGATAACCCTAACTTCCCTGGAAAGAGATGCTCATTCCACGCTACTGTGACCCACATTCAGGAACAGCTGTCTAGGAGCCTGCACACACAGCTCCTGGCACCAAGAGATTAGTTCCTGCCTCTACAGTGCTGGTTTGCCTCTGCTGCTATGGGATCCAAAAGAACCCGCTTTCTTCCTTTCCTTTCTTCCTCTCTGCCTAGTGTTTGGCTGATCTTGAGAGAACCTCTTAAAATGGAAGCCTACAGTTGGAGGAGTGTGGAAAACGAGGTCCTCGTACTTTCTGTCCCTCTGGTGTGGGGAGAACACAGAAGGATAGAGATGGTGCTGAACACCCACACAAGGTGTCCGACACACTTGAACCTGAAAGAGAAAAAAGGTGTTTGTGAAAAGAGAGGAGAGAAAGGAGTCTCAGAGATTTTAAAGGCGGGAGTTGGAGTTAAAGCTCCAGATACAGACTCTCTAACCAAGTGCCTACAAGTTCCTGGGAGGCATCATTTTTCAGATGACTGTATACTCCAGTTTGAAGATTGGTCTAGAATTTGATTGTGCAAAGGGATGCACACCCTCCAGCCAGCTTCCTCAGGGTACTCTGGACCTCGTTGCTTCTCAGGCTGTGAATGACGGGGCTCAACAGGGGGCTCACCACACAGAAGAGCACAGAGACCAGGGTGTCCATGTCCAACCTTCTCTGGGCTTGTCATAGTGGAAGTTGTCTTTTCCATAGAAGACCACCACAGCAGTGAGCGGGGACGCACAGGTGGAGAAGGACTTGCTCCTGCCCGGGTCAGAGGGAATCCCCAGGATGGCCGCCATGATGAGTGCATAGGAGCCTACAGTGAAGAGGCAGGGGCTCAGGCCCATGGTGGCACTGACCACGTGGAGCGCAGACTTATTGACAGAGGTGTCTTAGCAGGAGAGCTTCAGGAGCAATGAGGTGTCACAGAGAAAGTGGCTGAACTGGTGGGGCCCACACAGAGTGAGTGTGATTGCCAGCACCGTGTGTGTGACCAAATTCACCAGCCCACACAGCCAGGACCCAGTTACCAGGCCAACACAGACCTTCACACTCATGATGACTGGGTACTGAGGAGAACGGCAGGTGGCCACACAGCAGTTATACTGGCCATACAGCCAGTATGAAGCCTTTTATGCCAGCACTTGTCACCAAGAAGAAGATCTGGGAAAGGCAGCCCTCATAAGAAATGGCCTTCTTTTCCCAGAAGAAGTTCACCATCAGTACTGGGAGCGTGGTGGATGTTTAGCAGACGTCCAAGAAGCTCAAATTGCTGAGGAAAAAGTACATTGGTGTGTGGAGAGCAGGACTGACCCTGGTGGCCACTATTATGAGCATGTTCCCCAGGAGAGTGGTCAGGTAAATGAACAGAAAGAGCAGAAAGAACCAGCCCTGTAGTTTCGAGTGGTTGGAAAATGTCAAGAAGATGAATTCAGTGACAAATGATTGATTGCTCATTTCCAATGGTATCATAGCTACAAAACAGAGAAAAAGAGACCATGACGAGAATGGACTGAGAGCACCCCAAACAGGCTTGTTAATCTGCAGCAACATGGCAAATAATATTGTATACAGAGATGCCTGGACTCTGGAAAGAGACGTATAGCAGTGACTTTAGAGAGAGCATAACTTCTCACAGACTTTTGCATGGGTGCTCTTTTGTAAGAATAAATGGAGACTTGCTCAAAATGCACCAACAGCTATCAACCCCTGTGTCTCATTGAACCTGCAGTATCTCCCTCCTAACACTGTGCTTCACTGTGATGAATTTTTTTGTATGTCTATTATTTCAAGTAATAAGTTTTCATTGTGGAAAAACTAAGAAAATGTAGAAAGTTATTCAGAAGAATAGGACAGGTCACATAATAAAAGCTCTCTTTGCATTCATCCCATTCTACCTTTATCTATCTTTAAAATATCCAAAGCTAAATTTCCCAATATTGTTGTACTCTATTTAGTTTTTTGCCTTGTAATCTTAATTTCCTAACATGAAATTAAGTTAATATCTCCCATTATATTGAACATAGAAACCTTCCATTCCATTTACTATCATAAATATTGGAATAGAAGCTTTCATACATATGTATCTGTGATCATCTCTGATTATTTCTTAAAAGTAAAATTATAAGTCACCTGCTTTTAAATACATTGATCTATTTTTTAGTAGAAACTTTTATGTTTTTAAGTTTTATAAGATACAAGAAATTTTGACAAATGATATATACTTAGGTATTATTTTTCTTTTGTATTATAAGATTTACCTCACCAAACATTACATTTCCTGAAAAAAAAAATGATTTATACAATTACTGATTTTCTATCATGTTACCCATGCTAATCCGTGATCCATTGTTTTGAACTAAAATTTCTGTTTCTTTTTCAATCTTAAATGAAAAATATTATAGTAAAACAGTAGCCTCTTGGTCCAGATAGATGTGAATTGAAATCCATCTGTTGTTTACTAGATGTTGTTTGTAAAAAAGGCAGCTCATCTCTATTCCTCAGTTTGTTCCTTGCTTAGGATATTAATGATGTCTATTTCACAACTTCTGAAAAAAATTTTGAGAAAATATAAGCTATGTGTCTGGCACATTACATTTACTCAATGCCTTTTATCAAGTTAGAAAATGTCTATCCATTTTTTACTAGTGTTTTTTTTGTGTGTGTATATGTTCTGGGTTTTGAATTCAGAGTCTTATGCATACTAAGCATGCACTCTACCACTGGAATTTGCCCCTAGTTTCATTTAGTTATACTTTTTATCATAAATCGATATTGAATTTTTTTTATTTTCTCTGCATCTATTGAAATGATATATACTTTTTTCTTATTTAGTCTGTTACTATGGAAATTTGGTTGATTGAATTTTTGAATATTGAACCAGCCTTGCATTCTGGGATTGATCTCAATTGACTGTAATGTTATCCTTTCTATATGGCTGAGTTGAGTTTGTTAATATTGTTCCCTGCTTGCTTTTGTGTATTCTATTTTCGCTGTTCTCCAGAGATAATCTATTTCTTGAAGAATTCTCACATGTATTCTACTGTTATTTTCAGTCAATGCATGTTAGTGGACTAGTGGGAAACAGAGAAGGGATTTCTGATGTTTCCAAGAAGCCCTGCCTTAGGTACTGTAAACTCAGTCACAGAAATATGGCCTTCACATTGAACCACTTTCTATCAATATGGATGAGCCTAGTTCTTATTCCTCCCGATGTTAGACATTTCGGCCTGTTCCTTTCAATAGCTGCAAAGGTTTTCCGTTGAGTGTTCTAATGTAACAGTTTCTGTTAATCTTGCCTTTGAAGATTACAGTTTTGTTCTATGCAAGAAATCAGGAAATGTGTCTGGGAAGAGTTTTGGCTGCTGTTGCTATTCTTTGTCCTTCCACCTATTCAAGAAATGATACCGTTAAGACACTTTCTCAGAACACTTCCATATCTTCCTGGGAGCATTTGGTGGAATCCATGGAGAAAAAGAAAAAATACAAACATTTTATGTCTATAGCCCTCTGGGTCTTTATGCTCTTAAACGAGTCTATACTAAGTCTTTAGCAATCCATTAAGTATTTTTTATTTGAGTTTTTTTTTTATAAATAAACTCCTATGTATCTAGTGGGTTCTCCCATAGTTAAAAAAATGCCTGGATTATTTTGGTTGCTTATCTCTCCCCAGATTTCGGTTAGTTGTTTGCCTTATAATCTTCATCTCTAATAAATCAAAGAAAGTCATTAATTTGCATTTTCTTCTGCTCTTTTTGGTTATTATAATGATGAAAACAACATGCTTTCTAGCTATTTCGATAGATACTCAAGGTGAAATTTGAAGTCTATACACTTACTTTTCAAAAATATTTAGTAATTTCTAATTTAGTTAAATATGTAGTTATTCTATTCAAAACAATCCCATTCCTAGCATATTTCCAAGAAAATTAATGCACAGTTCACAAAAATTCTTGTGAAAAATTCATAATAACTCAAACAAATATTATGCCTTCAGCAGAAAGACAGAAGAGAAATCACGGTTTATCATGCAGTGGAATAATTAAGTTACTTTAGAAACACAAATACTGGAACATTAATAACATTGACAAATCTAAAAAAAAATTTTCTGGGTGAAAGAAGCCAGATACAATATATATACTGAATGTTTTCTTTTAAATAAACTTCAAAAATTAGCAAAATAACTATAATGATCAAGTAATAATGGTGGTCTTTTTTTTTTTTTGGAGCTCAGGAGTGATATCAGTTGAAGCATGAAGGAATTTTCTAAAGTGATGGAAATGTTTTGTATGCTGATTTTTGGTAGTTCATATATATGTAAAATATTATAAACCTGTACACTTTCGATCTGTGCATTCTTTGAGTACAAATTATAGTTCAATTTTTAAAAATAGCCTTATTTTAAAAATAAGTAATTAATGGGGAAGAGTGGTACTTGCCTGTAATGCCAGGTACTTTGGAGACTAAGGCAGGGGGATCATAAATTTGAAACTCTGGTAGGCCCCCCGCCCCAAATAATTGAAAAGGCTGAAGATATAGCTTCATGGTAGAGTGCCACTGGGTTCAATCCCCAGTACTGCAATATGTATGTAAGTAATTAAGTAAGTAAGTAAATTGATAAATAGAAGTGAAAGCATTTTTTCAAGATGATTTTTAACTCAGGATTGGTTGGAACCACATCTAAATATTTTTTTAGGTCTCTAAGAGGTTAAGTATTTTCTCCCATTTTTTTTTGCATTCCTCTACTTCTTTTTTTTACCACAGTGATAGTTCAGGACATATCACATTTTACAAGTGACATCAGTTGTTTCCTGATCACGATCTGTTTGAAGCAGTGAATGTGATTGGTGGGTGCATTCGGTCTGTATCACAGATACAAAGCCTTGCTCACCATGATGGATGGGCGTGTGAATGTGTGTGTGTGTGTGTGTGTGTGTGTGTGTGTGTGTGTGTGTGTGTTATTGGTTGTGGGATTGGTCTTGACTGAGAACACTATCTTATAGTTAGTGGGATGGTAAGTTGTCATCTCAGGCAACATTGATGGCAGAAATCTCAAAGAATATAGCAGGAATCTGTCATCTAAGGCTCAGCATGCTCAGAACACTTGGTAATCTTAATTTCTATAAATGGAAAGACCCTCACTATTTAGCTTCTCTGAGAGCTGCATCACACTGGGGCGGGAGGAGGGAGCCCATTTCCATAGAGATGTACCCTGTTTCTATGGCGACTCCAGCTAGGCTTCAAGGGGGTGGTGGGATAGTACCAGTGGATGCTGCCA
>NW_027521832.1:0-49146 GCF_052094955.1 Ictidomys tridecemlineatus | reverse complement strand
GGGTCAAGTTTCAAAGAGCTAGCACCAACCGTGGTTGATTTAGAGTTCCAAACACATGTATCCATATAGGAGAACACAGAGTGAAACCTCAAAATGAAAACGGTTGCTGCAACGAACGGTTTAACCTAGAAGAACGAAATTTGGTGAGCCAAGTGAGATTGGTGTACTGATCATTCCCTGAAAGTATCATCAAGTTGGGTGAAAAAGTGTTTTCTGAGACTTCAGGCAACTCGTAGTTTTTTGCAAGCTTGGCAACCCCTTTCGATGAAAGTGATTCTCGCCAGTCTCTGCTTAGGGCTATATCAACAGCAAACAAACCATAGAGATAGAACGTGAAACTGCTTTATTGGGTCACGTTTCAAAGAGCTAGCACAAACCCTGTTTGATTTAGAGTTCCAAATACATGTAACCTTATAGGAGAACACAGAGTGAAACCTCAAAATGAAAACGGTTACTACAAACGAACGGTTTAACCTAGAAGAACGAAATTTGGTGATCCAAGTGGGATTGGTGTACTGATCATTCCCTAAAAGTATCATCAAGATTGGGTGAAAAAGTGTTTGCTGAGATTTCAGGAAACTCGTAGTTTTTTGCAAGCTTGGCAACCCCTTTCCATGAAAGTGATTCTAGCCAGTCTCTGCTTAGGGCTACATCAACAGCAAACAAACCATAGAGAGAGAACTTAAAACTGCTTTATTGGGTCAAGTTTCAAAGAGCTAGCACCAACCGTATTTGATTTAAAGTTCCAAATACATGTATCCGTATAGGAGAAAACAGAGTGAAACCTCAAAATAAAAACGGTTACTGTAAACGAACGGTTTAACCTAGAAGAACTAAATTGGGTGAGCCAAGTGGGAATGGTGTACTGATCATTCCCTGAAAGTATCATCAAGATTGGGTGAAAAAGTGTTTGCTGAGATTTCAGGCAACTCGTAGTTTTTTGCAAGCTTGGCAAACCCTTTCCATGAAAGTGATTCTCGCCAGTCTCTGCTCAGGGCTACATCAACAGCAAACAAACCATAGAGATAGAACTTGAAACTGCTTTATTGGGTCAAGTTTCAAAGAGCTAGCACAAACCGTGTTTGATTTAGAGTTCCAAATACATGTATCCGTATAGGAGAAAACAGAGTGAAACCTCAAAATGAAAACGGTTGCTTCAAACGAACGGTTTAACCTAGAAGAACGAAATTTGGTGATCCAAGTGGGATTGGTGTACTGATCATTCCCTGAAAGTATCATCAAGATTGGGTGAAAAAGTGTTTGCTGAGATTTCAAGCAACTCGTCGTTTTTTGGAAGCTTCGCAATCCCTTTCTTTGAAAGTGATTCTCGCGAGTCTCTGCCTAGGGCTACATCAACAGCAAACAAACCATAGAGATAGAACTTGAAACTGCTTTATTGGGTCAAGTTTCAAAGAGCTAGCACAAACCGTGTTTGATTTAGACTTCCAAATACATGTATCCGTATAGGCGAAAACAGAGTGAAACCCCAAAATGAAAACGTTTACTGCAAACGAAAGGTTTAACCTAAAAGAACGAAATTGGGTGATCCAAGTCGGATTGGTGTACTGATCATTCCCTGAAAGTATCATCAAGAATGGGTGAAAAAGTGTTTGCTGAGATTTCAGGCAACTTTTTGCAAGCTTGGAAACCCCTTTCCATGAAAGTGATTCTCGCCAGTCTCTGCTTAGGGCTACATCAACAGCAAACAAACCATAGAGATAGAACTTTAAACTGCTTCATTGGGTCAAGTTTCAAAGAGCTAGCACAAACCGTGTTTGATTTAGAGTTCCAAATAAATGTATCCGTATAGGACAAAACAGAGTGAAACCTCAAAATGAAAACGGTTACTGCAAACGAACGGTTTAACCTAGAAGAATGAAATTGGGGGAGCAAAGTTGGATTGGTGTACTGATCATTTCCTGAAAGTATCATCAAGATTGGGTGAAAAAGTTTTTGCTGTGATTTCAGGCAACACGTAGTTTTTTGGAAGCTTTGCAACCCCTTTCCATGAAAGTGATTCTCGCCAGTCTCTGCTTAGAGCTACATCAACAGCAAAAAAACCATAGAGATAGAACTTAAAACTGCTTTATTGGGTCAAGTTTCATATAGCTAGCACAAACCGTGTTTGATTTAGAGTTCCAAATACATGCATCCGTATAGAAGAAAACAGAGTGAAACCTCAAAATGAAAACGGTTACTGCAAACGAACGGTTTAACCTAGAAAAACGAAATTTGGTGAGCCAAGTGGGATCGGTGTACTGATGACTCCCTGAAAGTATCATCAAGATTGGGTGAAAAAGTGTTTGCTGAGATTTTAGGCAACTCGTAGTTTTTTGGAAGCTTGGCAACCTCTTTTTATGAAAGTGATTCTCGCCAGTCTCTGCTTAGGGCTACATCAACAGCAAACAAACCAAAGAGATACAACTTGAAACTGCTTTATTGGGTCAAGTTTCAAAGAGCTAGCACAAACCGTGTTTGATTTAGACTTCCAAATACATGTATTCGTATAGGAGAAAACAGAGTGAAACCTCAAAATGAAAACGGTTAC
The DNA here is from genome assembly GCF_052094955.1 of Ictidomys tridecemlineatus. Lineage (NCBI taxonomy): Eukaryota > Metazoa > Chordata > Mammalia > Rodentia > Sciuridae > Ictidomys > Ictidomys tridecemlineatus. Next base: position 46,598 of record NW_027521832.1, on the reverse strand, counting down.
TGCAAAGGAACGGTTTAACCTAGATAAACGAAATTGGGTGAGCCAAGTGAAATTGGTGTACTGATCATTCCCTTAAAGTATCATCAAGATTGGGTGAAAAAGTGTTTGCAGAGATTTGAGGAAACTCGTAGTTTTTTGGATGCTTGGCAAAGCCTTTCAATGAAAGTGATTCTCGCCAGTCTCTGCTTAGGGCTATATCAAGAGTAAATAAACCATAGAGATAGAACTTGAAACTGCTTTATTGGGTAAAGTTTCAGAGAGCTAGCCCAAACCTTGTTTGATTCAGAGTTCCAAATACATGTATTCGTATAGGAGAAAACAGAGTGAAACCTCAAAATGAAAACGGTTACTGCAAAGGAACGGTTTAACCTAGATAAACGAAATTGGGTGAGCCAAGTGGGATTGGTGTACTGATAATTTCTTGAAAGTATCATCAAGATTGGGTGAAAAAGTGTTTGCTGAGATTTCAGGCAACTCGTAGTTTTTTGGAAGCTTGGCAACCCCTTTCCATGAAAGTGATTCTCACCAATCTCTACTTAGGGCTACATCAACAGCAAACAAATTACAGAGATAGAACTTGAAACTGCTTTATTGGGTCAAGTTTCAAAAAGCTAGCACAAACCGTGTTTGATTTAGAGTTCCAAATACATGTATCTGTATAGGAGAAAACAGAGTGAAACCTCAAAATGAAAACGGTTACTGCAAACGAACGGTTTAACTTGGAAGAACAAAATTTGCTGAGCCAAGTGGGATTGGTGTACTGATCAATCCCTGAAAGTGTCCTCAAGATTGGGTGAAAAAGTGTTTGCTGAGATTTCAGGCAACTCGTAGTTTTTTGGAAGCTTGGCAACCCCTTTCCATGAAAGTGATTCTCGCCAGTCTCTACTTGGGGCTACATCATCAGCAAACAAACCATAGAGATAGAACTTGAAACTGCTTCACTGGGTCAAGTTTCAAAGAGCTACCACAAACCGTGTTTGATTTACAGTTCCAAATACAGGTATCCGTATAGGAGAAAACAGAGTGAAACCTCAAAATGAAAACGGTTACTGCAAACGAACGGTTTAACCTAGAAGAACGAAATTGGGTGAGCCAAGTGGGATTGGTGTACTGATCATTCCCTGAAAGTGTCATCAAGATAGGGTGAAAAAGCGTTTGCTGAGATTTCAGGCAACTCGTAGTTTTTTGGAAGCTTGGCAACCCCTTTCCATGAAAGTGATTCTCGCCAGTCTCTGCTTAGGGCTACATCAACAGCAAAAAAACCATAGAGATAGAACTTGAAACTGCTTTATTGGATCAAGTTTCAAAGAGCTAGCCAAAACCGTGTTTGATTTAGAGTTCCAAATACATGTATCCGTATAGGAAAAAACAGAGTGAAACTTCAAAATGAAAACGGTTACTGCAAACGAACGGTTTAACCTAGAAGAACGATATTTGGTGAGCCAAGTGGGATTGGTGTACTGATCATTCCATGAAAGTATCATCAAGATTGGGTAAAAAAGTGTTTGCTGAGATTTCAGGCAACTCGAAGTTTTTTGGAAGCTTGGCAACCCCTTTTCATGAAAGTGATTCTCACCAGTCTCTGCTTTCGGATACATCAACAGCAAACAAATAATAGATATAGAACTTTAAACTGCTGTTTTGGGTCAAGTTTCAAAGAGCTAGCAAAAACCGTATTTGATTTAGAGTTCCAATCACATGTATCCGTATAGGAGAAAACAGCGTGAAACCTCAAAATGAAAACAGTTACTGCAAACGAACGGTTTAACCTAGAAGAACGAAATTTGGTGAGCCAAGTGGGATTGGTGTACTGATCATTCCCTGAAAGTATCATCAAGATTGGGTGAAAACGTGTTTGCTGAGATTTCAGGCAACTCGTAGTTTTTTGCAAGCTTGGCAACCCCTTTCCATGAAAGTGATTCCCGCCAGTCTCTGCTCAGGGCTACATCAACAGCAAAAAAACCATAGAGATAGAACTTGAAACTGCTTTATTGGGTCAAGTTTCAAAGAGTTAGCACAAACCGTGTTCGATTTAGAGTTCCAAATACATGTATCCGTATAGGAGAAAACAGAGTGAAACCTCAAAATGAAAACGGTTACTGCAAACGAACGGTTTAACCTAGAAGAACGAAATTTGGTGAGCCAAGTGGGATTGGTGTACTGATCATTCCGTGAAAGTATCATCAAGATTGGGTGAAAAAGTGTTTGCTGAGATTTCAGGCAACTCGTAGTTTTTTGGAAGCTTGGCAACCCCTTTCCATGAAAGTGATTCTCGCCAGTCTCTCCTTAGGGCTACATCAACAGCTAACAAACCATAGAGATAGAACTTGAAACTGCTTTATTGGGTCAAGTTTCAAAGAGCTAGCACAAACGGTGTTTGATTTAGAGTTCCAAATTCATGTATCCGTATGGAGAAAAATGAGTGAAACCTCAAAATGAAAACGGTTACTGAAAACGAACGGTTTAACCTAGAAGAACGAAATTTGGTGAGCCAAGTGGGATTGGTGTACTGATCATTCCCTGAAAGTATCATCAAGATTGGGTGAAAAAGTTTTTGCTGAGATTTCAGGCAACTCGTAGTTTTTTGGAAGCTTGGCAACCCCTTTCCATGAATGTGAATCTCGCCAGTCTCTGCTTAGGGCTACATCAACAGCAAACAAACCATAGAGACAGAACTTGAAACTGCTTTATTGGGTCAAGTTTAAAAGAGCTAGGACAAACCGTGTTTGATTTAGAATTCCAAATAAATGTATCCATATAGGAGAAAACAGAGTGAAACCTCAAAATGAAAACGGTTACTGCAAACGAACGATTTAAACTAGAAGAAAGAAATTTGGTGAGCCAAGTGGGATTCGTGTACTGATTATTCCCTGAAAGTATCATCAAGATTGGGTGAAAAAGTGTTTGCTGAGATTTCAAGAAACTCGTATTTTTTTGGAAGCTTGGCAACCCCTTTCCATGAAAGTGATTCTCGCCAGTCTCTGCTTAGGGCTACATCAACAGCAAACAAACCATAGAGATAGACCTTGAAACTGCTTCATTTGGTCAAGTTTCAAAGAGCTAGCACAAACCATGTTTGATTTAGAGTTCCAAATACATGTATCCGTATAGGAGAAAACAGAGTGAAACCTCAAAATGAAAACGGTTACTGCAAACTAACGGTTTAACCTAGAAGAACGAAATTTGCAGAGCCAAGGGGGATTGGTGTACTGATCATTCCCTGAAAGTATCATCAAGATTTGGTGAAAAAGTGTTTGCTGAGATTTCAGGCAACTCGTAGTTTTTTGGAAGCTTGGCAACCCCTCTCCATGAAAGTGATTCTCACAGTCTCTGCTTATGGCTACATCAACACAAAACAAATTATAGAGATAGAACTTCAAACTGCTTTATTGGGTCAAGTTTCAAAGAGCTAGCACCAACCGTGGTTGATTTAGAGTTCCAAACACATGTATCCATATAGGAGAACACAGAGTGAAACCTCAAAATGAAAACGGTTGCTGCAAACGAACGGTTTAACCTAGAAGAACGAAATTTGGTGAGCCAAGTGAGATTGGTGTACTGATCATTCCCTGAAAGTATCATCAAGTTGGGTGAAAAAGTGTTTTCTGAGACTTCAGGCAACTCGTAGTTTTTTGCAAGCTTGGCAACCCCTTTCGATGAAAGTGATTCTCGCCAGTCTCTGCTTAGGGCTATATCAACAGCAAACAAACCATAGAGATAGAACGTGAAACTGCTTTATTGGGTCACGTTTCAAAGAGCTAGCACAAACCCTGTTTGATTTAGAGTTCCAAATACATGTAACCTTATAGGAGAACACAGAGTGAAACCTCAAAATGAAAACGGTTACTACAAACGAACGGTTTAACCTAGAAGAACGAAATTTGGTGATCCAAGTGGGATTGGTGTACTGATCATTCCCTAAAAGTATCATCAAGATTGGGTGAAAAAGTGTTTGCTGAGATTTCAGGAAACTCGTAGTTTTTTGCAAGCTTGGCAACCCCTTTCCATGAAAGTGATTCTAGCCAGTCTCTGCTTAGGGCTACATCAACAGCAAACAAACCATAGAGAGAGAACTTAAAACTGCTTTATTGGGTCAAGTTTCAAAGAGCTAGCACCAACCGTATTTGATTTAAAGTTCCAAATACATGTATCCGTATAGGAGAAAACAGAGTGAAACCTCAAAATAAAAACGGTTACTGTAAACGAACGGTTTAACCTAGAAGAACTAAATTGGGTGAGCCAAGTGGGAATGGTGTACTGATCATTCCCTGAAAGTATCATCAAGATTGGGTGAAAAAGTGTTTGCTGAGATTTCAGGCAACTCGTAGTTTTTTGCAAGCTTGGCAAACCCTTTCCATGAAAGTGATTCTCGCCAGTCTCTGCTCAGGGCTACATCAACAGCAAACAAACCATAGAGATAGAACTTGAAACTGCTTTATTGGGTCAAGTTTCAAAGAGCTAGCACAAACCGTGTTTGATTTAGAGTTCCAAATACATGTATCCGTATAGGAGAAAACAGAGTGAAACCTCAAAATGAAAACGGTTGCTTCAAACGAACGGTTTAACCTAGAAGAACGAAATTTGGTGATCCAAGTGGGATTGGTGTACTGATCATTCCCTGAAAGTATCATCAAGATTGGGTGAAAAAGTGTTTGCTGAGATTTCAAGCAACTCGTCGTTTTTTGGAAGCTTCGCAATCCCTTTCTTTGAAAGTGATTCTCGCGAGTCTCTGCCTAGGGCTACATCAACAGCAAACAAACCATAGAGATAGAACTTGAAACTGCTTTATTGGGTCAAGTTTCAAAGAGCTAGCACAAACCGTGTTTGATTTAGACTTCCAAATACATGTATCCGTATAGGCGAAAACAGAGTGAAACCCCAAAATGAAAACGTTTACTGCAAACGAAAGGTTTAACCTAAAAGAACGAAATTGGGTGATCCAAGTCGGATTGGTGTACTGATCATTCCCTGAAAGTATCATCAAGAATGGGTGAAAAAGTGTTTGCTGAGATTTCAGGCAACTTTTTGCAAGCTTGGAAACCCCTTTCCATGAAAGTGATTCTCGCCAGTCTCTGCTTAGGGCTACATCAACAGCAAACAAACCATAGAGATAGAACTTTAAACTGCTTCATTGGGTCAAGTTTCAAAGAGCTAGCACAAACCGTGTTTGATTTAGAGTTCCAAATAAATGTATCCGTATAGGACAAAACAGAGTGAAACCTCAAAATGAAAACGGTTACTGCAAACGAACGGTTTAACCTAGAAGAATGAAATTGGGGGAGCAAAGTTGGATTGGTGTACTGATCATTTCCTGAAAGTATCATCAAGATTGGGTGAAAAAGTTTTTGCTGTGATTTCAGGCAACACGTAGTTTTTTGGAAGCTTTGCAACCCCTTTCCATGAAAGTGATTCTCGCCAGTCTCTGCTTAGAGCTACATCAACAGCAAAAAAACCATAGAGATAGAACTTAAAACTGCTTTATTGGGTCAAGTTTCATATAGCTAGCACAAACCGTGTTTGATTTAGAGTTCCAAATACATGCATCCGTATAGAAGAAAACAGAGTGAAACCTCAAAATGAAAACGGTTACTGCAAACGAACGGTTTAACCTAGAAAAACGAAATTTGGTGAGCCAAGTGGGATCGGTGTACTGATGACTCCCTGAAAGTATCATCAAGATTGGGTGAAAAAGTGTTTGCTGAGATTTTAGGCAACTCGTAGTTTTTTGGAAGCTTGGCAACCTCTTTTTATGAAAGTGATTCTCGCCAGTCTCTGCTTAGGGCTACATCAACAGCAAACAAACCAAAGAGATACAACTTGAAACTGCTTTATTGGGTCAAGTTTCAAAGAGCTAGCACAAACCGTGTTTGATTTAGACTTCCAAATACATGTATTCGTATAGGAGAAAACAGAGTGAAACCTCAAAATGAAAACGGTTACTGCAAAGGAACGGTTTAACCTAGATAAACGAAATTGGGTGAGCCAAGTGAAATTGGTGTACTGATCATTCCCTTAAAGTATCATCAAGATTGGGTGAAAAAGTGTTTGCAGAGATTTGAGGAAACTCGTAGTTTTTTGGATGCTTGGCAAAGCCTTTCAATGAAAGTGATTCTCGCCAGTCTCTGCTTAGGGCTATATCAAGAGTAAATAAACCATAGAGATAGAACTTGAAACTGCTTTATTGGGTAAAGTTTCAGAGAGCTAGCCCAAACCTTGTTTGATTCAGAGTTCCAAATACATGTATTCGTATAGGAGAAAACAGAGTGAAACCTCAAAATGAAAACGGTTACTGCAAAGGAACGGTTTAACCTAGATAAACGAAATTGGGTGAGCCAAGTGGGATTGGTGTACTGATAATTTCTTGAAAGTATCATCAAGATTGGGTGAAAAAGTGTTTGCTGAGATTTCAGGCAACTCGTAGTTTTTTGGAAGCTTGGCAACCCCTTTCCATGAAAGTGATTCTCACCAATCTCTACTTAGGGCTACATCAACAGCAAACAAATTACAGAGATAGAACTTGAAACTGCTTTATTGGGTCAAGTTTCAAAAAGCTAGCACAAACCGTGTTTGATTTAGAGTTCCAAATACATGTATCTGTATAGGAGAAAACAGAGTGAAACCTCAAAATGAAAACGGTTACTGCAAACGAACGGTTTAACTTGGAAGAACAAAATTTGCTGAGCCAAGTGGGATTGGTGTACTGATCAATCCCTGAAAGTGTCCTCAAGATTGGGTGAAAAAGTGTTTGCTGAGATTTCAGGCAACTCGTAGTTTTTTGGAAGCTTGGCAACCCCTTTCCATGAAAGTGATTCTCGCCAGTCTCTACTTGGGGCTACATCATCAGCAAACAAACCATAGAGATAGAACTTGAAACTGCTTCACTGGGTCAAGTTTCAAAGAGCTACCACAAACCGTGTTTGATTTACAGTTCCAAATACAGGTATCCGTATAGGAGAAAACAGAGTGAAACCTCAAAATGAAAACGGTTACTGCAAACGAACGGTTTAACCTAGAAGAACGAAATTGGGTGAGCCAAGTGGGATTGGTGTACTGATCATTCCCTGAAAGTGTCATCAAGATAGGGTGAAAAAGCGTTTGCTGAGATTTCAGGCAACTCGTAGTTTTTTGGAAGCTTGGCAACCCCTTTCCATGAAAGTGATTCTCGCCAGTCTCTGCTTAGGGCTACATCAACAGCAAAAAAACCATAGAGATAGAACTTGAAACTGCTTTATTGGATCAAGTTTCAAAGAGCTAGCCAAAACCGTGTTTGATTTAGAGTTCCAAATACATGTATCCGTATAGGAAAAAACAGAGTGAAACTTCAAAATGAAAACGGTTACTGCAAACGAACGGTTTAACCTAGAAGAACGATATTTGGTGAGCCAAGTGGGATTGGTGTACTGATCATTCCATGAAAGTATCATCAAGATTGGGTAAAAAAGTGTTTGCTGAGATTTCAGGCAACTCGAAGTTTTTTGGAAGCTTGGCAACCCCTTTTCATGAAAGTGATTCTCACCAGTCTCTGCTTTCGGATACATCAACAGCAAACAAATAATAGATATAGAACTTTAAACTGCTGTTTTGGGTCAAGTTTCAAAGAGCTAGCAAAAACCGTATTTGATTTAGAGTTCCAATCACATGTATCCGTATAGGAGAAAACAGCGTGAAACCTCAAAATGAAAACAGTTACTGCAAACGAACGGTTTAACCTAGAAGAACGAAATTTGGTGAGCCAAGTGGGATTGGTGTACTGATCATTCCCTGAAAGTATCATCAAGATTGGGTGAAAACGTGTTTGCTGAGATTTCAGGCAACTCGTAGTTTTTTGCAAGCTTGGCAACCCCTTTCCATGAAAGTGATTCCCGCCAGTCTCTGCTCAGGGCTACATCAACAGCAAAAAAACCATAGAGATAGAACTTGAAACTGCTTTATTGGGTCAAGTTTCAAAGAGTTAGCACAAACCGTGTTCGATTTAGAGTTCCAAATACATGTATCCGTATAGGAGAAAACAGAGTGAAACCTCAAAATGAAAACGGTTACTGCAAACGAACGGTTTAACCTAGAAGAACGAAATTTGGTGAGCCAAGTGGGATTGGTGTACTGATCATTCCGTGAAAGTATCATCAAGATTGGGTGAAAAAGTGTTTGCTGAGATTTCAGGCAACTCGTAGTTTTTTGGAAGCTTGGCAACCCCTTTCCATGAAAGTGATTCTCGCCAGTCTCTCCTTAGGGCTACATCAACAGCTAACAAACCATAGAGATAGAACTTGAAACTGCTTTATTGGGTCAAGTTTCAAAGAGCTAGCACAAACGGTGTTTGATTTAGAGTTCCAAATTCATGTATCCGTATGGAGAAAAATGAGTGAAACCTCAAAATGAAAACGGTTACTGAAAACGAACGGTTTAACCTAGAAGAACGAAATTTGGTGAGCCAAGTGGGATTGGTGTACTGATCATTCCCTGAAAGTATCATCAAGATTGGGTGAAAAAGTTTTTGCTGAGATTTCAGGCAACTCGTAGTTTTTTGGAAGCTTGGCAACCCCTTTCCATGAATGTGAATCTCGCCAGTCTCTGCTTAGGGCTACATCAACAGCAAACAAACCATAGAGACAGAACTTGAAACTGCTTTATTGGGTCAAGTTTAAAAGAGCTAGGACAAACCGTGTTTGATTTAGAATTCCAAATAAATGTATCCATATAGGAGAAAACAGAGTGAAACCTCAAAATGAAAACGGTTACTGCAAACGAACGATTTAAACTAGAAGAAAGAAATTTGGTGAGCCAAGTGGGATTCGTGTACTGATTATTCCCTGAAAGTATCATCAAGATTGGGTGAAAAAGTGTTTGCTGAGATTTCAAGAAACTCGTATTTTTTTGGAAGCTTGGCAACCCCTTTCCATGAAAGTGATTCTCGCCAGTCTCTGCTTAGGGCTACATCAACAGCAAACAAACCATAGAGATAGACCTTGAAACTGCTTCATTTGGTCAAGTTTCAAAGAGCTAGCACAAACCATGTTTGATTTAGAGTTCCAAATACATGTATCCGTATAGGAGAAAACAGAGTGAAACCTCAAAATGAAAACGGTTACTGCAAACGAACGGTTTAACCTAGAAGAATGAAATTTGGTGAGCCAAGTGGGATTGGTGTACTGATCATTCCCTGAAAGTATCATCAAGATTGGGTGAAAAAGTGTTTGCTGAGATTTCAGGCAACTCGTAGTTTTTTGGAAGATTGGCAACCCTTTCCATGAATGTGAATCTCGCCAGTCTCTGCTTAGGGCAACATCAACAGCAAACAAACCATAAAGATAGAACTTGAAACTGCTTTATTGGGTCATGTTTGAAATAGCTAGCACAAACCGTGTTTGATTAGAGTTCCAAAAACATGTATAGGAGAGAACAGAGTGAAACCTCAAAATGAAAACGGTTACTGCAAACGAACGGTTTAACCTAGAATAACGAAATTTGGTGAGCCAAGTGGGATTGGTGTACTGATCATTCCCTGAAAGTATCATCAAGATTGGGTGAAAAAGTGTTTGCTGAGATTTCAGGCAACTCGTAGTTTTTTGGAAGCTTGGCAACCCCTTTCCATTAAAGTGATTCTCGCCAGTCTCTGCTTAGGGCTACATCAACAGCAAACAAACCATAGAGATAGACCTTGAAACTGCTTTATTGGGTGAAGTTTCAAAGAGCTAGCACAAACCGTGTTTGATTTAGAGTTCCAAATACATGTATCCATATATGAGAAAACAGACTGTAACCTCAAAATGAAAACGGTTACTGCAAACAAACGGTTTAACCTAGAAGAACGAAATTTGGTGAGGCAAGTGGGATTGGTGTACTGATCATTCCCTGAAAGTATCATCAAGATTGGGTGAAAAAGTGTTTTCTGAGATTTCAGGCAACTCGTAGTTTTTTGGAAGCTTGGCAACCCTTTTCCTTGAAAGTGATTTTCGCCAGTCTCTGCTTAGGGCTACATCAACAGCAAACAAAGCATAGAGACAGAACTTGAAACTGCTTTATTGGGTCAAGTTTAAAAGAGCTAGGACAAACCGTGTTTGATTTAGAATTCCAAATAAATGTATCCATACAGGAGAAAACAGAGTGAAACCTCAAAATGAAAACAGTTACTGCAAACGAACGGTTTAACCTAGAAGAACGAAATTTGGTGAGCCAAGTGGGATTGGTGTACTGATCATTCCCTGAAAGTATCATCAAGATTGGTTGAAAACGTGTTTGCTGAGATTTCAGGCAACTCGTAGTTTTTTGCAAGCTTGGCAACCCCTTTCCATGAAAGTGATTCCCGCCAGTCTCTGCTCAGGGCTACATCAACAGCAAAAAAACCATAGAGATAGAACTGGAAACTGCTTTATTGGGTCAAGTTTCAAAGAGTTAGCACAAACCGTGTTCGATTTAGAGTTCCAAATACATGTATCCGTATAGGAGAAAACAGAGTGAAACCTCAAAATAAAAACGGTTACTGCAAACGAACGGTTTAACCTAGAAGAACGAAATTTGGTGAGCCAAGTGCGATTGGTGTACTGATCATTCCGTGAAAGTATCATCAAGATTGGGTGAAAAAGTGTTTTCTGACATTTCAGGCAACTCGTAGTTTTTTGGAAGCTTGGCAACCCCTTTCCATGAAAGTGATTCTCGCCAGTCTCTTCTTAGGGCTACATCAACAGCAAACAAAGCATAGAGACAGAACTTGAAACTGCTTTATTGGGTCAAGTTTAAAAGAGCTAGGACAAACCGTGTTTGATTTAGAATTCCAAATATATGTATCCATACAGGAGAAAACAGAGTGAAACCTCAAAATGAAAACGGTTACTGCAAACGAACGGTTTAAACTAGAAGAAAGAAATTTGGTGAGCCAAGTGGGATTCGTGTACTGATTATTCCCTGAAAGTATCATCAAGATTGGGTGAAAAAGTGTTTGCTGAGATTTCAGGAAACTCGTAGTTTTTTGGAAGCTTGGCAACCCCTTTCCATGAAAGTGATTCTCGCCCGTCTCTGCTTAGGACTACATCAACAGCAAACAAACCATAGAGATAGACCTTGAAACTGCTTTATTGGGTCAAGTTTCAAAGAGCTAGCACAAACCAAGTTTGATTTAGAGTTCCAAATACATGTATCCATATAGGAGAAAACAGAGTGAAACCTCAAAATGAGAACGGTTACTGCAAACGAACGGTTTAACCTAGAAGAATGAAATTTGGTGAGCCAAGTGGGATTTGTGTACTGATCATTCCCTGAAAGTATCATCAAGATTGGGTGAAAAAGTGGTTGCTGAGATTTCAGGAAACTCGTAATTTTTTGGAAGCTTGGCAACCCCTTTCCATGAAAGTGATTCTCGCAAGTCTCTTCTTAGGGCTACATCAACAGCAAACAAACCATAGAGCTAGACCTTGAATCTGCTTTATTGGGTCAAGTTTCAAAGAGCTAGCACAAACCATGTTTGATTTAGAGTTCCAAATACATGTATCCGTATAGGAGAAAACAGAGTGAAACCTCAAAATGTAAACGGTTACTGCAAACGAACGGTTTAACCTAGAAGAATGAAATTTGGTGAGCCAAGTGGGATTGGTGTACTGATTATTCCCTGAAAGTATCATCAAGATTGGGTGAAAAAGTGTTTGCTGAGATTTCAGGCAACTCGTAGTTTTTTGGAAGATTGGCAACCCCTTTCCATGAATGTGAATCTCGCCAGTCTCTGCTTAGGGCTACATCAACAGCAAACAAACCATAGAGATAGAACTTGAAACTGCTTTATTGGGTCATGTTTGAAATAGCTAGCACAAACCGTGTTTGATTAGAGTTCCAAAAACATGTATAGGAGAGAACAGAGTGAAACCTCAAAATGAAAACGGTTACTGCAAACGAACGGTTTAACCTAGAATAACGAAGTTTGGTGAGCCAAGTGGGATTGGTGTACTGATCATTCCCTGAAAGTATCATCAAGATTGGGTGAAAAAGTGTTTTCTGACATTTCAGGCAACTCGTAGTTTTTTGGAAGCTTGGCAACCCCTTTCCATGAAAGTGATTCTCGCCAGTCTCTGCTTAGGGCTACATCAACAGCAAACAAACCATAGAGATAGACCTTGAGTCTGCTTTATTGGATCAAGCTTCAAAGAGCTAGCACAAACCATGTTTGATTTAGAATTCCAAATACATGTATCCGTATAGGAGAAAACAGAGTGAAACCTCAAAATGAAAATGGTTACTGCAAACGAACGGTTTAACCTTGAAGAATGAAATTTGGTGAGCCAAGTGGGATTGGTGTACTGATCATTCCCTGAAAGTATCATCAAGATTGGGTGAAAAAGTGGTTGCTGAGATTTCAGGAAACTCGTAGTTTTTTGGAAGCTTGGCAACCCCTTTCCTTTAAAGTGATTCTCGCAAGTCTCTGCTTAGAGCTACATCAACAGCAAACAAACCATAGAAATAGAAATTGAAACTGCTTTATTGGGTCAAGTTTCAAAGAGCTAGCACAAACCGTGTTTGATTTAGAGTTCCAAATACATGTATCCGTATAGGAGAAAAATGAGTGAAACCTCAAAATGAAAACGGTTACTGAAAACGAACGGTTTAACCTAGAAGAACGAAATTTGGTGAGCCAAGTGGGATTGGTGTACTGATCATTCCCTGAAAGTATCATCAAGATTGGGTGAAAAAGTGTTTGCTGAGATTTCAGGCAACTCGTAGTTTTTTGGAAGCTTGGCAACCCCTTTCCATGAATGTGAATCTCGCCAGTCTCTGCTTAGGGCTACATCAACAGCAAACAAACAATAGAGATAGAACTTGAAACTGCTTTATTGGGTCATGTTTGAAATAGCTAGCACAAACCGTGTTTGATTAGAGTTCCAAAAACATGTATAGGAGAGAACAGAGTGAAACCTCAAAATGAAAACGGTTACTGCAAACGAACGGTTTAACCTAGAATAACGAAATTTGGTGAGCCAAGTGGGAATGGTGTACTGATCATTCCCTGAAAGTATCATCAAGATTGGGTGAAAAAGTGTTTGCTGAGATTTCAGGCAACTCGTAGTTTTTTGGAAGCTTGGCAACCCCTTTCCATTAAAGTGATTCTCGCCAGTCTCTGCTTAGGGCTACATCAACAGCAAACAAACCATAGAGATAGACCTTGAAACTGCTTTATTGGGTGAAGTTTCAAAGAGCTAGCACAAACCGTGTTTGATTTAGAGTTCCAAATACATGTATCCATATATGAGAAAACAGACTGTAACCTCAAAATGAAAACGGTTACTGCAAACAAACGGTTTAACCTAGAAGAACGAAATTTGGTGAGGCAAGTGGGATTGGTGCACTGATCAACCCTGAAAGTATCATCAAGATTGGGTGAAAAAGTGTTTTCTGAGATTTCAGGCAAATCGTAGTTTTTTGGAAGCATGGCAACCCTTTTCCTTGAAAGTGATTTTCGCCAGTCTCTGCTTAGGGCTACATCAACAGCAAAGAAAGCATAGAGACAGAACTTGAAACTGCTTTATTGGGTCAAGTTTAAAAGAGCTAGGACAAACCGTGTTTGATTTAGAATTCCAAATAAATGTATCCATACAGGAGAAAACAGAGTGAAACCTCAAAATGAAAACGGTTACTGCAAACGAACGGTTTAAACTAGAAGAAAGAAATTTGGTGAGCCAAGTGGGATTCGTGGACTGATTATTCCCTGAAAGTATCATCAAGATTGGGTGAAAAAGTGTTTGCTGAGATTTCAGGAAACTCGTAGTTTTTTGGAAGCTTGGCAACCCCTTTCCATGAAAGTGATTCTCGCCAGTCTCTGCTTAGGGCTACATCAACAGCAAACAAACCATAGAGATAGACCTTGAGTCTGCTGTATTGGATCAAGCTACAAAGAGCTAGCATAAACCATGTTTGATTTAGAATTCCAAATACATGTATCCGTATAGGAGAAAACAGAGTGAAACCTCAAAATGAAAATGGTTACTGCAAACGAACGGTTTAACCTTGAAGAATGAAATTTGGTGAGCCAAGTGGGATTGGTGTACTGATCATTCCCTGAAAGTATCATCAAGATTGGGTGAAAAAGTGGTTGCTGAGATTTCAGGAAACTCGTAGTTTTTTGGAAGCTTGGCAACCCCTTTCCTTTAAAGTGATTCTCGCAAGTCTCTGCTTAGGGCTACATCAACAGCAAACAAACCATAGAAATAGAAATTGAAACTGCTTTATTGGGTCAAGTTTCAAAGAGCTAGCACAAACCGTGTTTGATTTAGAGTTCCAAATACATGTATCCGTATAGGAGAAAAATGAGTGAAACCTCAAAATGAAAACGGTTACTGAAAACGAACGGTTTAACCTAGAAGAACGAAATTTGGTGAGCCAAGTGGGATTGGTGTACTGATCATTCCCTGAAAGTATCATCAAGATTGGGTGAAAAAGTGTTTGCTGAGATTTCAGGCAACTCGTAGTTTTTTGGAAGCTTGGCAACCCCTTTCCATGAATGTGAATCTCGCCAGTCTCTGCTTAGGGCTACATCAACAGCAAACAAACCATAGAGATAGAACTTGAAACTGCTTTATTGGGTCATGTTTGAAATAGCTAGCACAAACCGTGTTTGATTAGAGTTCCAAAAACATGTATAGGAGAGAACAGAGTGAAACCTCAAAATGAAAACGGTTACTGCAAACGAACGGTTTAACCTAGAATAACGAAATTTGGTGAGCCAAGTGGTAATGGTGTACTGATCATTCCCTGAAAGTATCATCAAGATTGGGTGAAAAAGTGTTTGCTGAGATTTCAGGCAACTCGTAGTTTTTTGGAAGCTTGGCAACCCCTTTCCATGAAAGTGATTCTCGCCAGTCTCTGCTTAGGGCTACATCAACAGCAAACAAACCATAGAGATAGACCTTGAAACTGCTTTATTGGGTGAAGTTTCAAAGAGCTAGCACAAACCGTGTTTGATTTAGAGTTCCAAATACATGTATCCATATATGAGAAAACAGACTGTAACCTCAAAATGAAAACGGTTACTGCAAACAAACGGTTTAACCTAGAAGAACGAAATTTGGTGAGGCAAGTGGGATTGGTGCACTGATCATTCCCTGAAAGTATCATCAAGATTGGGTGAAAAAGTGTTTTCTGAGATTTCAGGCAACTCGTAGTTTTTTGGAAGCATGGCAACCCTTTTCCTTGAAAGTGATTTTCGCCAGTCTCTGCTTAGGGCTACATCAACAGCAAAGAAAGCATAGAGACAGAACTTGAAACTGCTTTATTGGGTCAAGTTTAAAAGAGCTAGGACAAACCGTGTTTGATTTAGAATTCCAAATAAATGTATCCATACAGGAGAAAACAGAGTGAAACCTCAAAATGAAAACGGTTACTGCAAACGAACGGTTTAAACTAGAAGAAAGAAATTTGGTGAGCAAAGTGGGATTCGTGGACTGATCATTCCCTGAAAGTATCATCAAGATTGGGTGAAAAAGTGGTTGCTGAGATTTCAGGAAACTCGTAGTTTTTTGGAAGCTTGGCAACCCCTTTACATGAAAGTGATTCTCGCCAGTCTTGCTTAGGGCTACATCAACAGCAAACAAACCATAGAGATAGACCTTGAGTCTGCTTTATTGGATCAAGTTTGAAAGAGCTAGCACAAACCATGTTTGATTTAGAATTCCAAATATATGTATCCCTATAGGAGAAAACAGAGTGAAACCTCAAAATGAAAATGGTTACTGCAAACGAACGGTTTAACTTTGAAGAATGAAATTTGGTGAGCCAAGTGGGATTGGTGTACTGATCATTCCCTGAAAGTATCATCAAGATTGGGTGAAAAAGTGGTTGCTGAGATTTCAGGAAACTCGTAGTTTTTTGGAAGCTTGGCAACCCCTTTCCTTTAAAGTGATTCTCGCCAGTCTCTGCTTAGGGCTACATCAACAGCAAACAAACCATAGAGATAGAACTTGAAACTGCTTTATTGGGTCAAGTTTCAAAGAGCTAGCACAAACCGTGTTTGATTTAGAGTTCCAAATACATGTATCCGTATAGAAGAAAAATGAGTGAAACCTCAAAATGAAAACGGTTACTGAAAACGAACGGTTTAACCTAGAAGAACGAAATTTGGTGAGCCAAGTGGGATTGGTGTACTGATCATTCCCTGAAAGTATCATCAAGATTGGATGAAAAAGTGTTTGCTGAGATTTCAGGAAACTCGTAGTTTTTTGGAAGCTTGGCAACCCCTTTCCATGAATGTGAATCTCGCCAGTCTCTGCTTAGGGCTACATCAACAGCAAACAAACCATAGAGATAGAACTTGAAACTGCTTTATTGGGTCAAGTTTGAAAGAGCTAGCACAAACCGTGTTTGATTTAGAGTTCCAAATACATGTATCCGTATAGGAGAAAACAGAGTGAAACCTCAAAATGAAAACGGTTACTGGAAACGAACGGTTTAACCTAGAACAACGAAATTTGGTGAGGCAAGTTGGATTGGTGTACTGATCATTCCCTGAAAGTATCATCAAGATTGGGTGAAAAAGTGTTTGCTGAGATTTCAGGCAACTCGTAGTTTTTTGGAAGCTTGGCAACCCCTTTCCTTGAAAGTGATTCTCGCCAGTCTCTGCTTAGGGCTACATCAACAGCAAACAAACCATAGAGATAGAACTTGAAACTGCTTTATTGGGTCAAGTTTCAAAGAGCTAGCACAAACCGTGTTTGATTTAGAGTTCCAAATACATGTATCCGTATAGGAGAAAACAGAGTGAAACCTCAAAATGAAAACAGTTACTGCAAACGAACGGTTTAACCTAGAAGAACGAAATTTGGTGAGCTAAGTGGGATTGGTGTCCTGATTATTCCCTGAAAGAATCATCAAGATTGGGTGAAAAAGTGTTTGCTGAGATTTCAGGCAACTCATAGTTTTTTGGAAGCTTGGCAACCCCTTTTTATGAAAGTGATTCTCGACAGTGTCTGCTTAGGGCTACATCAACAGAAAACAAACCATACACACAGAACTTGAAACTGCTTTATTGGGTTAAGTGTCAAAGAGCTAGCACAAACCGTGTTTGATTTAGAGTTCCAAATACATGTATCCGTATAGGAGAAAACAGAGTGAAACCTCAAAATGAAAACGGTTACTGCAAACGAACGGATTAACCTAGAAGAACGAAATTTGGTGAGCCAAGTGGGATTGGTATACTGATCATTCCCTGAAGGTATCATCAAGATTCGGTGAAAAAGTGTTTCCTGAGCTTTCAGGCAACTCGTAGTTTTTTGGAAGCTTGGCAACCCCTTTCCATGTAAGTGATTCTCGCCAGTCTCTACTTAGGGCTACATCAACACCAAACAAACCATAGAGATAGAACTTGAAACTGCTTTATTGGCTCAAGTTTCAAAGAGCTAGCACAAACCGTGTTTGATTTAGAGTTCCAAATACATGTATCTGTATAGGAGAAAACAGAGTGAAACCTCAAAATGAAAACGTTTACTGCAAACGAACGGTTTAACCTAGAAGAACGAAATTAGGTGAGCTAAGTGGGATTGCTGTACTGATCATTCCCTTTAAGTATCATCAAGATTGGGTGAAAAAGTGTTTGCTGAGATTTCAGGCAACTCGTAGTTTTTTGGAAGCTTGGCAACCCCTTTCCATGAAAGTGATTCTCGCCAGTCTCTGCTTAGGTCTACATCAACAGCAAAGAAACCATGGAGAACCATAAAGATTGAACTTGAAACTGTTTTACTGGGTCAAGTTTCAAAGAGCTAGCAAAAACCGTGTTTGATTTAGGGTTCCAAATACATGTATCCATATAGGAGAAAACAGAGTGACACCTCAAAATGAAAACGGTTACTGCAAACGAATTGTTTAACCTAGAAGAACGAAATTTAGTGATCCAAGTGGGATTGGTGTACTGATCATTCCCTGAAAGTATCATAAAGATTGGGTGAAAAAGTGTTTGCTGAGATTTCAGGCAACTCGTAGTTTTTTGGAAGATTGGCAACCCCTTTCCATGAATGTGAATCTCTCCAGTCTCTGCTTAGGGCTACATCAACAGCAAACAAACCATAGAGATAGAACTTGAAACTGCTTTATTGGGTCAAGTTTGAAAGAGCTAGCACAAACCGTGTTTGATTTAGAGTTCCAAATACATGTATCCGTATAGGAGAAAACAGAGTGAAACCTCAAAATGAAAACGGTTACTGCAAACGAACGGTTTAACCTAGAATAACGAAATTTGGTGAGCCAAGTGGGATTGGTGTACTGATCATTCCCTGAAAGTATCATCAAGATTGGTGTAAAAGTGTTTGCTGAGATTTCAGACAACTCGTAGTTTTTTGGAAGCTTGGCAACCCCTTTCCATTAAAGTGATTCTCGCCAGTCTCTGCTTAGGGCTACATCAACAGCAAACAAACCATAGAGATAGAACTTGAAACTGCTTTATTGGGTCAAGTTTCAAAGAGCTAGCACAAACCGTGTTTGATTTAGAGTTCCAAATACATGTATCCATATATGAGAAAACAGAGTGTAACCTCAAAATGAAAACGGTTACTGCAAACAAACGGTTTAACCTAGAAGAATGAAATTTGGTGAGCCAAGTGGGATTTGTGTACTGATCATTCCCTGAAAGTATCATCAAGATTGGGTGAAAAAGTGGTTGCTGAGATTTCAGGAAACTCGTAGTTTTTTGGAAGCTTGGCAACCCCTTTCCATGAAAGTGATTCTCGCCAGTCTCTGCTTAGGGCTACATCAACAGCAAACAAACCATAGAGATAGACCTTGAATCTGCTTTATTGGGTCAAGTTTCAAAGAGCTAGCACAAACCGTGTTTGATTTAGAATTCCAAATACATGTATCCGTATAGGAGAAAACAGAGTGAAACCTCAGAATGAAAATTGGTACTGCAAACGAATGGTTTAACCTAAAAGAATGAAATTTGGTGAGCCAAGTGGGATTGGTGTACTGATCATTCCCTGAAAGTATCATCAAGATTGGGTGAAAAAGTGGTTGCTGAGATTTCAGGAAACTCGTAGTTTTTTGGAAGCTTGGCAACCCCTTTCCTTTAAAGTGATTCTCGCCAGTCTCTGCTTAGGGCTACATCAACAGCAAACAAACCATAGAGATAGAACTTGAAACTGCTTTATTGGGTCAAGTTTCAAAGAGCTAGCACAAACCGTGTTTGATTTAGAGTTCCAAATACATGTATCCGTATAGGAGAAAACAGAGTGAAACCTCAAAATGAAAACGGTTACTGCAAACGAACGGTTTAACCTAGAAGAACGAAATTTGGTGAGCCAAGTGGGATTGGTGTCTTGATTATTCCCTGAAAGAATCATCAAGATTGGGTGAAAAAGTGTTTGCTGAGATTTCAGGCAACTCGTAGTTTTTTGGAAGCTTGGCAACCCCTTTTTATGAAAGTGATTCTCGACAGTGTCTGCTTAGGGCTACATCAACAGAAAACAAACCATACACACAGAACTTGAAACTGCTTTATTGGGTTAAGTGTCAAAAAGCTAGCACAAATCGTGTTTGATTTAGAGTTCCAAATACATGTATCCGTATAGGAGAAAACAGAGTGAAACCTCAAAATGAAAACGGTTACTGCAAACGAACGGTTTAACCTAGAAGAACGAAATTTGGTGAGCCAAGTGGGATTGGTATACTGATCATTCCCTGAAAGTATCATCAAGATTGGGTGAAAAAGTGTTTCCTGAGCTTTCAGGCAACTCGTAGATTTTTGGAAACTTGGCAACCCCTTTCCATGAAAGTGATTCTCGCCAGTCTCTACTTAGGGCTACATCAACACCAAACAAACCATAGAGATAGAACTTGAAACTGCTTTATTGGCTCAAGTTTCAAAGAGCTAGCACAAACCGTGTTTGATTTAGAGTTCCAAATACATGTATCTGTATAGGAGAAAACAGAGTGAAACCTCAAAATGAAAACGTTTACTGCAAACGAACGGTTTAACCTAGAAGAACGAAATTAGGTGAGCTAAGTGGGATTGCTGTACTGATCATTCCCTTTAAGTATCATCAAGATTGGGTGAAAAAGTGTTTGCTGAGATTTCAGGCAACTCGTAGTTTTTTGGAAGCTTGGCAACCCCTTTCCATGAAAGCGATTCTCGCCAGTCTCTGCTAAGGTCTACATCAACAGCAAAGAAAGCATGGAGAACCATGGAGATTGAACTTGAAACTGTTTTACTGGGTCAAGTTTCAAAGAGCTAGCAAAAACCGTGTTTGATTTAGGGTTCCAAATACATGTATCCATATAGGAGAATACAGAGTGAAACCTCAAAATAAAAACGGTTACTGCAAACGAATTGTTTAACCTAGAAGAACGAAATTTAGTGATCCAAGTGGGATTGGTGTACTGATCATTCCCTGAAAGTATCATCAAGATTGGGTGAAAAAGTGTTTGCTGAGATTTCAGGCAACTCGTAGTTTTTTGGAAGATTGGCAACCCCTTTCCATGAAAGTGATTCTCGCCAGTCTCTGCTTAGGGATACATCAACAGCAAACAAACCATAGAGATAGACCTTGAAACTGCTTTATTGGGTGAAGTTTTAAAGAGCTAGCACAAACCGTGTTTGATTTAGAGTTCCAAATACATGTATCCATATATGAGAAAACAGAGTGTAACCTCAAAATGAAAACGGTTACTGCAAACAAACGGTTTAACCTAGAAGAACGAAATTTGGTGAGCCAAGTGGGATTCATGTACTGATTATTCCCTGAAAGTATCATCAAGATTGGGTGAAAAAGTGTTTGCTGAGATTTCAGGAAACTCGTAGTTTTTTGGAAGATTGGCAACCCCTTTCCATGAAAGTGATTCTCGCCAGTCTCTGTTTAGGGCTACATCAACAGAAAACAAACCATAGAGATAGACCTTGAAACTGCTTTATTGGGTCAAGTTTCAAAGAGCTAGCACAAACCAAGTTTGATTTAGAGTTCCAAATACATGTATCCATACAGGAAAAAACAGAGTGAAACCTCAAAATGAAAACGGTTACTGCAAACGAACGGTTTAACCTAGAAGAATGAAATTTGGTGAGCCAAGTGGGATTTGTGTACTGATCATTCCCTTTAAGTATCATCAAGATTGGGTGAAAAAGTGTTTGCTGAGATTTCAGGAAACTCGTAGTTTTTTGGAAGCTTGGCAACCCCTTTCCATGAAAGTGATTCTCGCCAGTCTCTGCTTAGGGCTACATCAACAGCAAACAAACCATAGAGATAGACCTTGAATCTGCTTTATTGGGTCAAGTTTCAAAGAGCTAGCACAAACCGTGTTTGATTTAGAATTCCAAATACATGTATCCGGATAGGAGAAAACAGAGTGAAACCTCAAAATGAAAATGGTTACTGCAAACGAACGGTTTAACCTAGAAGAATGAAATTTGGTGAGCCAAGTGGGATTGGTGTACTGATCATTCCCTGAAAGTATCATCAAGATTGGGTGAAAAAGTGTTTGCTGAGATTTCAGGCAACTCGTAGTTTTTTGGAAGCTTGGCAACCCCTTTCCATGAATGTGAATCTCGCCAGTCTCTGCTTAGGGCTACATCAACAGCAAACAAACCATAGATATAGAACTTGAAACTGCTTTATTGGGTCAAGTTTGAAAGAGCTAGCACAAACCGTGTTTGATTTAGAGTTCCAAATACATGTATCCGTATAGTAGAAAACAGAGTGAAACCTCAAAATGAAAACGGTTACTGCAAACGAACGGTTTAACCTAGAACAACGAAATTTGGTGAGGCAAGTGGGATTGGTGTACTGATCATTCCCTGAAAGTATCATCAAGATTGGGTGAAAAAGTGTTTGCTGAGATTTCAGGCAACTCGTAGTTTTTTGGAAGCTTGGCAACCCCTTTCCTTGAAAGTGATTCTCGCCAGTCTCTGCTTAGGGCTACATCAACAGCAAACAAACCATAGAGATAGAACTTGAAACTGCTTTATTGGGTCAAGTTTCAAAGAGCTAGCACAAACCGTGTTTGATTTAGAGTTCCAAATACATGTATCCGTATACGAGAAAAAAGAGTGAAACCTCAAAATAAAAACGGTTACTGCAAACGAACGGTTTAACCTAGAAGAACGAAATTTGGTGAGCCAAGTGGGATTGGTATACTGATCATTCCCTGAAAGTATCATCAAGATTGGGTGAAAAAGTGTTTCCTGAGCTTTCAGGCAACTCGTAGTTTTTTGGAAACTTGGCAACCCCTTTCCATGAAAGTGATTCTCGCCAGTCTCTACTTAGGGCTACATCAACACCAAACAAACCATAGAGATAGAACTTGAAACTGCTTTATTGGCTCAAGTTTCAAAGAGCTAGCACAAACCGTGTTTGATTTAGAGTTCCAAATACATGTATCTGTATAGGAGAAAACAGAGTGAAACCTCAAAATGAAAACGTTTACTGCAAACGAACGGTTTAACCTAGAAGAACGAAATTAGGTGAGCTAAGTGGGATTGCTGTACTCATCATTCCCTTTAAGTATCATCAAGATTGGGTGAAAAAGTGTTTGCTGAGATTTCAGGAAACTCGTAGTTTTTTGGAAGCTTGGCAACCCCTTTCCATGAAAGTGATTCTCGCCAGTCTCTGCTTAGGGCTACATCAACAGCAAACAAACCATGGAGAACCATGGAGATTGAACTTGAAACTGTTTTACTGGGTCAAGTTTCAAAGAGCTAGCAAAAACCGTGTTTGATTTAGGGTTCCAAATACATGTATCCATATAGGAGAAAACAGAGTGACACCTCAAAATGAAAACGGTTACTGCAAACCAATTGTTTAACCTAGAAGAACGAAATTTAGTGATCCAAGTGAGATTGGTGTACTGATCATTCCCTGAAAGTATCATAAAGATTGGGTGAAAAAGTGTTTGCTGAGATTTCAGGAAACTCGTAGTTTTTTGGAAGCTTGGCAACCCCTTTCCATGAAAGTGATTCTCGCCAGTCTCTGCTTAGGGCTACATCAACAGCAAACAAACCATAGAGATAGACCTTGAAACTGCTTTATTGGGTCAAGTTTCAAAGAGCTAGCACAAACCATGTTTGATTTAGAGTTCCAAATACATGTATCCGTATAGGAGAAAACAGACTGAAACCTCAAAATGAAAATGGTTACTGCAAACGAACGGTTTAACCTAGAAGAATGAAATTTGGTGAGCCAAGTGGGATTGGTGTACTGATCATTCCCTGAAAGTATCATCAAGATTGGGTGAAAAAGTGTTTGCTGAGATTTCAGGAAACTCGTAGTTTTTTGGAAGATTGGCAACCCCTTTCCATGAAAGTGATTCTCGCCAGTCTCTGCTTAGGGCTACATCAACAGCAAACAAACCATAGAGATAGACCTTGAAACTGCTTTATTGGGTGAAGTTTCAAAGAGCTAGCACAAACCATGTTTGATTTAGAGTTCCAAATACATGTATCCATATATGAGAAAACAGAGTGTAACCTCAAAATGAAAACGGTTACTGCAAACAAACGGTTTAACCTAGAAGAACGAAATTTGGTGAGGCAAGTGGGAATGGTGTACTGATCATTCCCTGAAAGTATCATCAAGATTGGGTGAAAAAGTGTTTTCTGAGATTTCAGGCAACTCGTAGTTTTTTGGAAGCTTGGCAACCCTTTTCCTTGAAAGTGATTTTCGCCAGTCTCTGCTTAGTGCTACATAAACAGCAAACAAAGCATAGAGACAGAACTTGAAACTGCTTTATTGGGTCAAGTTTAAAAGAGCTAGGACAAACCGTGTTTGATTTAGAATTCCAAATAAATGTATCCATACAGGAGAAAACAGAGTGAAACCTCAAAATGAAAACGGTTACTGCAAACGAACGGTTTAAACTAGAAGAAAGAAATTTGGTTAGCCAAGTGGGATTCGTGTACTGATCATTCCCTGAAAGTATCATCAAGATTGGGTGAAAAAGTGGTTGCTGAGATTTCAGGAAACTCGTAGATTTTTGGAAGCTTGGCAACCCCTTTCCATGAAAGTGATTCTCGCCAGTCTCTGCTTAGGGCTACATCAACAGCAAACAAACCATAGAGATAGACATTGAATCTGCTTTATTGGGTCAAGTTTCAAAGAGCTAGCACAAACCGTGTTTGATTTAGAATTCCAAATACATGTATCCGTATAGGAGAAAACAGAGTGAAACCTCAAAATGAAAATGGTTACTGCAAACGAACGGTTTAACCTAGAAGAATGAAATTTGGTGAGCCAAGTGGGATTGGTGTACTGATCATTCCCTGAAAGTATCATCAAGATTGGGTGAAAAAGTGGTTGCTGAGATTTCAGGAAACTCGTAGTTTTTTGGAAGCTTGGCAACCCCTTTCCGTGAAAGTGATTCTCGCCAGTCTCTGCTTAGGGCTACATCAACAGCAAACAAACCATAGAGATAGAACTTGAAACTGCTTTATTGGGTCAAGTTTCAAAGAGCTAGCACAAACCGTGTTTGATTTAGAGTTCCAAATACATGTATCCATATTGGAGAAAAATGAGTGAAACCTCAAAATGAAAACGGTTACTGAAAACGAACGGTTTAACCTAGAGGAACGAAATTTGGTGATCCAAGTGGGATTGGTGTACTGATCATTCCCTGAAAGTATCATCAAGATTGGGTGAAAAAGTGTTTGCTGAGATTTCAGGCAACTCGTAGTTTTTTAAAATCTTGGCAACCCCTTTCCATGAATGTGAATCTCGCCAGTCTCTGCTTAGGGCTACATCAACAGCAAACAAACCATAGAGATAGAACTTGAAACTGCTTTATTGGGTCAAGTTTGAAAGAGCTAGCACAAACCGTGTTTGATTTAGAGTTCCAAATACATGTATCCGTATAGTAGAAAACAGAGTGAAACCTCAAAATGAAAACGGTTACTGCAAACGAACGGTTTAACCTAGAACAACGAAATTTGGTGAGGCAAGTGGGATTGGTGTACTGATCATTCCCTGAAAGTATCATCAAGATTGGGTGAAAAAGTGTTTGCTGAGATTTCAGGCAACTCGTAGTTTTTTGGAAGCTTGGCAACCCCTTTCCTTTAAAGTGATTCTCGCCAGTCTCTGCTTAGGGCTACATCAACAGCAAACAAACCATAGAGATAGAACTTGAAACTGCTTTATTGGGTCAAGTTTCAAAGAGCTAGCACAAACCGTGTTTGATTTAGAGTTCCAAATACATGTATCCGTATACGAGAAAAAAGAGTGAAACCTCAAAATGAAAACGGTTACTGCAAACGAACGGTTTAAACTAGAAGAACGAAATTTGGTGAGCCAAGTGGGATTGGTGTCCTTATTATTCCCTGAAAGAATCATCAAGATTGGGTGAAAAAGTGTTTGCTGAGATTTCAGGCAACTCGTAGTTTTTTGGAAGCTTGGCAACCCCTTTCCATGAAAGTGATTCTCGCCACTCTGTGCTTAGGCTTCAAAAACAGCAAACAAATCATAGAGATAGAACCTGAAACTGCTTTATTGGGTCAAGTTTCAAAGAGCTAGAACAAACCGTGTTTGATTTAGAGTTCCAAATACATGTATCCATATGAGAGAAAACAGAGTGAAACCTCAAAATGAAAACGGTACTGCAAACGAACGGTTTCAACTAAAAGAACGAAATTTGGTGAGCAAAGTGGGATTGGTGTACTGATCATTCCCTGAAAGTATCATCAAGATTGGGTGAAAAAGTGTTTGCTGAGATTTCAGGAAACTCGTAGTTTTTTGGAAGCTTGGCAACCCCTTTCCATGAAAGTGATTCTCGACAGTGTCTGCTTAGGGCTACATCAACAGAAAACAAACCATACACACAGAACTTGAAACTGCTTTATTGGGTTAAGTGTCAAAGAGCTAGCACAAACCGTGTTTGATTTAGAGTTCCAAATACATGTATCCATATAGGAGAAAACAGAGTGAAACCTCAAAATGCAAACGAACGGTTTAACCTAGAAGAACGAAATTTGGTGAGCCAAGTGGGATTGGTATACTGATCATTCCCTGAAAGTATCATCAAGATTGGGTGAAAAAGTGTTTCCTGAGCTTTCAGGCAACTCGTAGTTTTTTGGAAGCTTGGCAACCCCTTTCCATGAATGTGAATCTCGCCAGTCTCTGCTTAGGGCTACATCAACAGCAAACAAACCATAGAGATAGAACTTGAAACTGCTTTATTGGCTCAAGTTTCAAAGAGCTAGCACAAACCGTGTTTGATTTAGAGTTCCAAATACATGTATCTGTATAGGAGAAAACAGAGTGAAACCTCAAAATGAAAACGTTTACTGCAAACGAACGGTTTAACCTAGAAGAAGGAAATTAGGTGAGCTAAGTGGGATTGCTGTACTGATCATTCCCTTTAAGTATCATCAAGATTGGGTGAAAAAGTGTTTGCTGAGATTTCAGGCAACTCGTAGTTTTTTGGAAGCTTGGCAACCCCTTTCCATGAAAGTGATTCTCGCCAGTCTCTGCTTAGGTCTACGTCAACAGCAAAGAAACCATGGAGAACCATGGAGATTGAACTTGAAACTGTTTTACTGGGTCAAGTTTCAAAGAGCTAGCAAAAACCGTGTTTGATTTAGGGTTCCAAATACATGTATCCATATAGGAGAAAACAGAGTGACACCTCAAAATGAAAACGGTTACTGCAAACGAATTGTTTAACCTAGAAGAACGAAATTTAGTGATCCAAGTGAGATTGGTGTACTGATCATTCCCTGAAAGTATCATAAAGATTGGGTGAAAAAGTGTTTGCTGAGATTTCAGGAAACTCGTAGTTTTTTGGAAGCTTGGCAACCCCTTTCCATGAAAGTGATTCTCGCCACTCTCTGCTTAGGGCTACATCAACAGCAAACAAACCATAGAAATAGAAATTGAAACTGCTTTATTGGGTCAAGTTTCAAAGAGCTAGCACAAACCATGTTTGATTTAGAGTTCGAAATACATGTATCCGTATAGGAGAAAACAGACTGAAACCTCAAAATGAAAATGGTTACTGCAAACGAACGGTTTAACCTAGAAGAATGAAATTTGGTGAGCCAAGTGGGATTGGTGTACTGATCATTCCCTGAAAGTATCATCAAGATTGGGTGAAAAAGTGGTTGCTGAGATTTCAGGAAACTCGTAGTTTTTTGGAAGCTTGGCAACCCCTTTCCGTGAAAGTGATTCTCGCCAGTCTCTGCTTAGGGCTACATCAACAGCAAACAAACCATAGAGATAGAACTTGAAACTGCTTTATTGGGTCAAGTTTCAAAGAGCTAGCACAAACCGTGTTTGATTTAGAGTTCCAAATACATGTATCCGTATACGAGAAAACAGAGTGAAACCTCAAAATGAAAACGGTTACTGCAAACGAACGGTTTAACCTAGAAGAACGAAATTTGGTGAGCCAAGTGGGATTGGTGTCCTGATTATTCCCTGAAAGAATCATCAAGATTGGGTGAAAAAGTGTTTGCTGAGATTTCAGGCAACTCGTAGTTTTTTGGAAGCTTGGCAACCCCTTTTTATGAAAGTGATTCTCGACAGTGTCTGTTTAGGGCTACATCAACAGCAAACAAACCATAGATATAGAACTTTAAACTGCTTTATTGGGTCAAGTTTCAAAGAGCTAGCACAAATCGTGTTTGATTTAGAGTTCCAAACATATGTATCCGTATAGGAGAAAACCGAGTGAAACCTAAAAATGAAAACAGTTACTGCAAACGAACGGTTTAACCTAGAAGAATGAAATTTGATCAGCCAAGTGGGATTGGTGTACTCATCATTCCCTGAAAGTATCATGAAGATTGGGTCAATAAGTGTTTGCTGAGATTTCAGGCAACTCGTAGTTTTTTGGAAGCTTGGCAACCCCTTTTCATGAATCTAATTCTCGCCAGTCTCTGCTAAGGGCTACATCAACAGCAAACAAACCATAGACACAGAACTTGAAACTGCTTTATTGGGTCAAGTTTCAAAGAGCTAGCACAAATCGTGTTTGATTTAGAGTTCCAAATACATGTATCCGTATAGGAGAAAACCGAGTGAAACCTCAAAATGAAAACGGTTACTGCAAACGAACGGTTTAACCTAGAAGAACGAAATTTGGTGAGCCAAGTGGGATTGATGTACTGATCATTTCCTGAAAGTGTCATCAAGATTGGGTGAAAAAGTGTTTGCTGAGATTTCAGGCAACTCGTAGTTTTTGGAAGCTTGGCAACCCCTTTCCATGAAAGTGATTCTCGCCAGTCTCTGCTTAGGGGTACATCAACAGCAAACAAACCATAGAGATAGAACTTGAAACTGTTTTATTGGGTCAAGTTTCCAAGAGCTAGCACCAACCATGTTTGATTTAGAGTTCCAAATACATGTATCCGTATAGGAGAAAACAGAGTGAAACCTCAAAATGAAAACGGTTACTGCAAACGAACGGTTTAACCTAGAAGAACGAAATTTGGTGAGCCAAGTGGGATTGGTGTACTGATCATTCCCGGAAAGTATCATCAAGATTGGGTGAAAAAGTGTTTGCTGAGATTTCAGGAAACTCGTAGTTTTTGGGAAGCTTGGCAACCCCTTTCCATGAAAGTAATTCTCGCCAGTCTCTGCTTAGGGCTACATCAACAGAAAACAAACCATAGAGATAGAACTTGAAACTGCTTTATTGGGTCAAGTTTCAAAGAGCTAGCACAAACCGTGTTTGATTTAGAGTTCCAAATACATGTATCCATATAGGAGAAAACAGAGTGAAACCTCAAAATGAAAACGGTTACTGCAAACGAACGGTTTAAGCTAGAAGAACGAAATTTGGTGAGCCAAGTGGGATGGGTGTACTGATCATTTCCTGAAAGTATCATCAAGATTGGGTGAAAAAGTGTTTGCTGAGATTTCAGGCAACTCGTAGTTTTTGGATGCTTGGCAACCCCTTTCCATGAAAGAGATTCTCGCCAGTCTCTGCTTAGGGCTACATCAACAGCAAACAAACCATAGAGATAGACCTTGAAACTGCTTTATTGGGTCAAGTTTCAAAGAGCTAGCACAAACCATGTTTGATTTAGAGTTCCAAATACATGTATCCGTATAGGAGAAAACAGACTGAAACCTCAAAATGAAAATGGTTACTGCAAACGAACGGTTTAACCTAGAAGAATGAAATTTGGTGAGCCAAGTGGGATTGGTGTACTGATCATTCCCTGAAAGTATCATCAAGATTGGGTGAAAAAGTGTTTGCTGAGATTTCAGGAAACTCGTAGTTTTTTGGAAGATTGGCAACCCCTTTCCATGAAAGTGATTCTCGCCAGTCTCTGCTTAGGGCTACATCAACAGCAAACAAACCATAGAGATAGACCTTGAAACTGCTTTATTGGGTGAAGTTTCAAAGAGCTAGCACAAACCATGTTTGATTTAGAGTTCCAAATACATGTATCCATATATGAGAAAACAGAGTGTAACCTCAAAATGAAAACGGTTACTGCAAACAAACGGTTTAACCTAGAAGAACGAAATTTGGTGAGGCAAGTGGGAATGGTGTACTGATCATTCCCTGAAAGTATCATCAAGATTGGGTGAAAAAGTGTTTTCTGAGATTTCAGGCAACTCGTAGTTTTTTGGAAGCTTGGCAACCCTTTTCCTTGAAAGTGATTTTCGCCAGTCTCTGCTTAGTGCTACATAAACAGCAAACAAAGCATAGAGACAGAACTTGAAACTGCTTTATTGGGTCAAGTTTAAAAGAGCTAGGACAAACCGTGTTTGATTTAGAATTCCAAATAAATGTATCCATACAGGAGAAAACAGAGTGAAACCTCAAAATGAAAACGGTTACTGCAAACGAACGGTTTAAACTAGAAGAAAGAAATTTGGTTAGCCAAGTGGGATTCGTGTACTGATCATTCCCTGAAAGTATCATCAAGATTGGGTGAAAAAGTGGTTGCTGAGATTTCAGGAAACTCGTAGATTTTTGGAAGCTTGGCAACCCCTTTCCATGAAAGTGATTCTCGCCAGTCTCTGCTTAGGGCTACATCAACAGCAAACAAACCATAGAGATAGACATTGAATCTGCTTTATTGGGTCAAGTTTCAAAGAGCTAGCACAAACCGTGTTTGATTTAGAATTCCAAATACATGTATCCGTATAGGAGAAAACAGAGTGAAACCTCAAAATGAAAATGGTTACTGCAAACGAACGGTTTAACCTAGAAGAATGAAATTTGGTGAGCCAAGTGGGATTGGTGTACTGATCATTCCCTGAAAGTATCATCAAGATTGGGTGAAAAAGTGGTTGCTGAGATTTCAGGAAACTCGTAGTTTTTTGGAAGCTTGGCAACCCCTTTCCGTGAAAGTGATTCTCGCCAGTCTCTGCTTAGGGCTACATCAACAGCAAACAAACCATAGAGATAGAACTTGAAACTGCTTTATTGGGTCAAGTTTCAAAGAGCTAGCACAAACCGTGTTTGATTTAGAGTTCCAAATACATGTATCCATATTGGAGAAAAATGAGTGAAACCTCAAAATGAAAACGGTTACTGAAAACGAACGGTTTAACCTAGAGGAACGAAATTTGGTGATCCAAGTGGGATTGGTGTACTGATCATTCCCTGAAAGTATCATCAAGATTGGGTGAAAAAGTGTTTGCTGAGATTTCAGGCAACTCGTAGTTTTTTAAAATCTTGGCAACCCCTTTCCATGAATGTGAATCTCGCCAGTCTCTGCTTAGGGCTACATCAACAGCAAACAAACCATAGAGATAGAACTTGAAACTGCTTTATTGGGTCAAGTTTGAAAGAGCTAGCACAAACCGTGTTTGATTTAGAGTTCCAAATACATGTATCCGTATAGTAGAAAACAGAGTGAAACCTCAAAATGAAAACGGTTACTGCAAACGAACGGTTTAACCTAGAACAACGAAATTTTGTGAGGCAAGTGGGATTGGTGTACTGATCATTCCCTGAAAGTATCATCAAGATTGGGTGAAAAAGTGTTTGCTGAGATTTCAGGCAACTCGTAGTTTTTTGGAAGCTTGGCAACCCCTTTCCTTTAAAGTGATTCTCGCCAGTCTCTGCTTAGGGCTACATCAACAGCAAACAAACCATAGAGATAGAACTTGAAACTGCTTTATTGGGTCAAGTTTCAAAGAGCTAGCACAAACCGTGTTTGATTTAGAGTTCCAAATACATGTATCCGTATACGAGAAAAAAGAGTGAAACCTCAAAATGAAAACGGTTACTGCAAACGAACGGTTTAAACTAGAAGAACGAAATTTGGTGAGCCAAGTGGGATTGGTGTCCTTATTATTCCCTGAAAGAATCATCAAGATTGGGTGAAAAAGTGTTTGCTGAGATTTCAGGCAACTCGTAGTTTTTTGGAAGCTTGGCAACCCCTTTCCATGAAAGTGATTCTCGCCACTCTGTGCTTAGGCTTCAAAAACAGCAAACAAATCATAGAGATAGAACCTGAAACTGCTTTATTGGGTCAAGTTTCAAAGAGCTAGAACAAACCGTGTTTGATTTAGAGTTCCAAATACATGTATCCATATGAGAGAAAACAGAGTGAAACCTCAAAATGAAAACGGTACTGCAAACGAACGGTTTCAACTAAAAGAACGAAATTTGGTGAGCAAAGTGGGATTGGTGTACTGATCATTCCCTGAAAGTATCATCAAGATTGGGTGAAAAAGTGTTTGCTGAGATTTCAGGAAACTCGTAGTTTTTTGGAAGCTTGGCAACCCCTTTCCATGAAAGTGATTCTCGACAGTGTCTGCTTAGGGCTACATCAACAGAAAACAAACCATACACACAGAACTTGAAACTGCTTTATTGGGTTAAGTGTCAAAGAGCTAGCACAAACCGTGTTTGATTTAGAGTTCCAAATACATGTATCCATATAGGAGAAAACAGAGTGAAACCTCAAAATGCAAACGAACGGTTTAACCTAGAAGAACGAAATTTGGTGAGCCAAGTGGGATTGGTATACTGATCATTCCCTGAAAGTATCATCAAGATTGGGTGAAAAAGTGTTTCCTGAGCTTTCAGGCAACTCGTAGTTTTTTGGAAGCTTGGCAACCCCTTTCCATGAATGTGAATCTCGCCAGTCTCTGCTTAGGGCTACATCAACAGCAAACAAACCATAGAGATAGAACTTGAAACTGCTTTATTGGCTCAAGTTTCAAAGAGCTAGCACAAACCGTGTTTGATTTAGAGTTCCAAATACATGTATCTGTATAGGAGAAAACAGAGTGAAACCTCAAAATGAAAACGTTTACTGCAAACGAACGGTTTAACCTAGAAGAAGGAAATTAGGTGAGCTAAGTGGGATTGCTGTACTGATCATTCCCTTTAAGTATCATCAAGATTGGGTGAAAAAGTGTTTGCTGAGATTTCAGGCAACTCGTAGTTTTTTGGAAGCTTGGCAACCCCTTTCCATGAAAGTGATTCTCGCCAGTCTCTGCTTAGGTCTACGTCAACAGCAAAGAAACCATGGAGAACCATGGAGATTGAACTTGAAACTGTTTTACTGGGTCAAGTTTCAAAGAGCTAGCAAAAACCGTGTTTGATTTAGGGTTCCAAATACATGTATCCATATAGGAGAAAACAGAGTGACACCTCAAAATGAAAACGGTTACTGCAAACGAATTGTTTAACCTAGAAGAACGAAATTTAGTGATCCAAGTGAGATTGGTGTACTGATCATTCCCTGAAAGTATCATAAAGATTGGGTGAAAAAGTGTTTGCTGAGATTTCAGGAAACTCGTAGTTTTTTGGAAGCTTGGCAACCCCTTTCCATGAAAGTGATTCTCGCCACTCTCTGCTTAGGGCTACATCAACAGCAAACAAACCATAGAAATAGAAATTGAAACTGCTTTATTGGGTCAAGTTTCAAAGAGCTAGCACAAACCATGTTTGATTTAGAGTTCGAAATACATGTATCCGTATAGGAGAAAACAGACTGAAACCTCAAAATGAAAATGGTTACTGCAAACGAACGGTTTAACCTAGAAGAATGAAATTTGGTGAGCCAAGTGGGATTGGTGTACTGATCATTCCCTGAAAGTATCATCAAGATTGGGTGAAAAAGTGGTTGCTGAGATTTCAGGAAACTCGTAGTTTTTTGGAAGCTTGGCAACCCCTTTCCGTGAAAGTGATTCTCGCCAGTCTCTGCTTAGGGCTACATCAACAGCAAACAAACCATAGAGATAGAACTTGAAAC
The DNA here is from genome assembly GCF_052094955.1 of Ictidomys tridecemlineatus. Taxonomy (NCBI): domain Eukaryota; kingdom Metazoa; phylum Chordata; class Mammalia; order Rodentia; family Sciuridae; genus Ictidomys; species Ictidomys tridecemlineatus. Next base: position 13,489 of record NW_027521832.1, on the reverse strand, counting down.
TGCTTTATTGGGTCAAGTTTCAAAGAGCTAGCACAAACCGTGTTTGATTTAGAGTTCCAAATACATGTATCCGTATACGAGAAAACAGAGTGAAACCTCAAAATGAAAACGGTTACTGCAAACGAACGGTTTAACCTAGAAGAACGAAATTTGGTGAGCCAAGTGGGATTGGTGTCCTGATTATTCCCTGAAAGAATCATCAAGATTGGGTGAAAAAGTGTTTGCTGAGATTTCAGGCAACTCGTAGTTTTTTGGAAGCTTGGCAACCCCTTTTTATGAAAGTGATTCTCGACAGTGTCTGTTTAGGGCTACATCAACAGCAAACAAACCATAGATATAGAACTTTAAACTGCTTTATTGGGTCAAGTTTCAAAGAGCTAGCACAAATCGTGTTTGATTTAGAGTTCCAAACATATGTATCCGTATAGGAGAAAACCGAGTGAAACCTAAAAATGAAAACAGTTACTGCAAACGAACGGTTTAACCTAGAAGAATGAAATTTGATCAGCCAAGTGGGATTGGTGTACTCATCATTCCCTGAAAGTATCATGAAGATTGGGTCAATAAGTGTTTGCTGAGATTTCAGGCAACTCGTAGTTTTTTGGAAGCTTGGCAACCCCTTTTCATGAATCTAATTCTCGCCAGTCTCTGCTAAGGGCTACATCAACAGCAAACAAACCATAGACACAGAACTTGAAACTGCTTTATTGGGTCAAGTTTCAAAGAGCTAGCACAAATCGTGTTTGATTTAGAGTTCCAAATACATGTATCCGTATAGGAGAAAACCGAGTGAAACCTCAAAATGAAAACGGTTACTGCAAACGAACGGTTTAACCTAGAAGAACGAAATTTGGTGAGCCAAGTGGGATTGATGTACTGATCATTTCCTGAAAGTGTCATCAAGATTGGGTGAAAAAGTGTTTGCTGAGATTTCAGGCAACTCGTAGTTTTTGGAAGCTTGGCAACCCCTTTCCATGAAAGTGATTCTCGCCAGTCTCTGCTTAGGGGTACATCAACAGCAAACAAACCATAGAGATAGAACTTGAAACTGTTTTATTGGGTCAAGTTTCCAAGAGCTAGCACCAACCATGTTTGATTTAGAGTTCCAAATACATGTATCCGTATAGGAGAAAACAGAGTGAAACCTCAAAATGAAAACGGTTACTGCAAACGAACGGTTTAACCTAGAAGAACGAAATTTGGTGAGCCAAGTGGGATTGGTGTACTGATCATTCCCGGAAAGTATCATCAAGATTGGGTGAAAAAGTGTTTGCTGAGATTTCAGGAAACTCGTAGTTTTTGGGAAGCTTGGCAACCCCTTTCCATGAAAGTAATTCTCGCCAGTCTCTGCTTAGGGCTACATCAACAGAAAACAAACCATAGAGATAGAACTTGAAACTGCTTTATTGGGTCAAGTTTCAAAGAGCTAGCACAAACCGTGTTTGATTTAGAGTTCCAAATACATGTATCCATATAGGAGAAAACAGAGTGAAACCTCAAAATGAAAACGGTTACTGCAAACGAACGGTTTAAGCTAGAAGAACGAAATTTGGTGAGCCAAGTGGGATGGGTGTACTGATCATTTCCTGAAAGTATCATCAAGATTGGGTGAAAAAGTGTTTGCTGAGATTTCAGGCAACTCGTAGTTTTTGGATGCTTGGCAACCCCTTTCCATGAAAGAGATTCTCGCCAGTCTCTGCTTAGGGCTACATCAACAGCAAACAAACCATAGAGATAGAACTTGAAACTGTTTTATTGGGTCAAGTTTTCAAAAGCTAGCACAAACCATGTTTGATTTAGAGTTTCAAATACATATATCGTATAGGAGAAAACAGAGTGAAACCTCAAAATGAAAACGGTAACTGCAAACGAACGGTTTAACCTAGAAGAACGAAATTTGGTGAACCAAGTGGGATTGGTGTACTGATCATTCACTGAAAGTATCATCAAGATTGGGTGAAAAAGTGTTTGCTGAGATTTCAGGCAACTCGTAGTTTTTTGGAAGCTTGGCAACCCCTTTCCATGTAAGTGATTCTCGCCAGTCTCTGCTTAGGGCTACATCAACAGCAAACAAACCATAGACACAGAACTTGAAACTGCTTTATTAGGTCAAGTTTCAAAGAGCTAGCACAAACCGTGTTTGATTTAGAGTTCCAAATACATGTATCCGTATACGAGAAAACAGAGTGAAATTTCAAAATAAAAAGGTTAATGCAAACAAACGGTTTAACCTAGAAGAAAGAAATTTGGTGAGCCAAGTGAAATTGGTGTACTGATCATTTCCTGAAAGTATCATCAAGATTGGGTGAAAAAGTGTTTGCTGAGATTTCAGGCAACTCGTAGTTTTTGGAAGCTTAGCAACCCCTTTCCATGAAAGTGATTCTCGCCAGTCTCTGCTTAGGGCTACATCAACAGCAAACAAACCATAGATATAGAACTTCAAACTGCTTTATTGGGTCAAGTTTCAAAGAGCTAGCATTAACCGTGTTCGATTTAGAGTTCCAAATACATGTATCCGTATAGGAGAAAACAGAGTGAAACCTCAAAATGAAAACGGTTACTGCAAACGAACGGTTTAACCTAGAAAAACGAAATTTGATGAGCCAAGTGGAATTGGTGTACTGATCATTCCCTGAAAGTACCAGGAAAATTGGGTGAAAAAGTGTTTGCTGAGATTTCAGGCAACTCGTAGTTTTTTGGAAGCTTGGCAACCCCTTTCCATGAAAGTAATTCTCGCCAGTCTCTGCTTAGGGCTACATCAACAGCAAACATACCATAGAGATAGAACTTGAAACTGCTTTATTGAGTCAAGTTTCAAAGAGCTAGCACAAACCGTGTTAGATTTAGAGTTCCAAATACATGTATCCGTATAGGAGAAAACAGACTGAAACCTCAAAATGAAAACGGTTACTGCAAACGAACGGTTTAACCTAGAAGAACGAAATTTGGTGAGCCAAGTGGGATTGGTGTACTTATCATTTCCTAAAAGTATCATCAAGATTGGGTGAAAAAGTGTTTGCTGAGATTTCAGGCAACTCGTAGTTTTTGGAAGCTTGGCAACCCCTTTCCATGAAAGTGATTCTCGCAGTCTCTGCTTAGGGCTACATCAACAGCAAACAAACCATAGATATAGAACTTGAAACTGCTTTATTGGGTCAAGTTTCAAAGAGCTAGCAAAAATCGTGTTTGATTTAGAGTTCCAAATACATGTATCCGTATAGGAGAAAACCGAGTGAAACCTCAAAATGAAAACAGTTACTGCAAACGAACGGTTTAACCTAGAAGAACGAAATTTGATGAGCCAAGTGGGATTGGTGTACTGATCATTCCCTGAAAGTATCATGAAGATTGGGTGAATAAGTGTTTGCTGAGATTTCAGGCAACTCGTAGTTTTTTGGAAGCTTGGCAACCCCTTTTCATGAATCTAATTCTCGCCAGTCTCTGCTTAGGGCTACATCAACAGAAAACAAACCATAGACACAGAACTTGAAACTGCTTTATTGGGTCAAGTTTCAAATAGCTAGCACAAACCGTGTTTGATTTAGAGTTCCAAATACATGTATCCATATAGGAGAAAACAGACTGAAACCTCAAAATGAAAACGGTTACTGCAAACGAACGGTTTAACCTAGAAGAACGAAATTTGGTGAGCCAAGTGCGATTGGTGTACTGATCATTCCGTGAAAGTATCATCAAGATTGGTTGAAAAAGTGTTTGCTGAGATTTCAGGCAACTCGTAGTTTTTTGGAAGCTTGGCAACCCCTTTCCATGAAAGTGATTTTCGCGAGTCTCTGCTTAGGGGTACATCAACAGAAAACAAACCATAGAGATAGAACTTGAAACTGTTTTATTGGGTCAAGTTTTCAAAAGCTAGCACAAACCATGTTTGATTTAGAGTTTCAAATACATATATCGTATAGGAGAAAACAGAGTGAAACCTCAAAATGAAAACGGTAACTGCAAACGAACGGTTTAACCTAGAAGAACGAAATTTGGTGAACCAAGTGGGATTGGTGTACTGATCATTCACTGAAAGTATCATCAAGATTGGGTGAAAAAGTGTTTGCTGAGATTTCAGGCAACTCGTAGTTTTTTGGAAGCTTGGCAACCCCTTTCCATGTAAGTGATTCTCGCCAGTCTCTGCTTAGGGCTACATCAACAGCAAACAAACCATAGACACAGAACTTGAAACTGCTTTATTAGGTCAAGTTTCAAAGAGCTAGCACAAACCGTGTTTGATTTAGAGTTCCAAATACATGTATCCGTATACGAGAAAACAGAGTGAAATTTCAAAATAAAAAGGTTAATGCAAACAAACGGTTTAACCTAGAAGAAAGAAATTTGGTGAGCCAAGTGAAATTGGTGTACTGATCATTTCCTGAAAGTATCATCAAGATTGGGTGAAAAAGTGTTTGCTGAGATTTCAGGCAACTCGTAGTTTTTGGAAGCTTAGCAACCCCTTTCCATGAAAGTGATTCTCGCCAGTCTCTGCTTAGGGCTACATCAACAGCAAACAAACCATAGATATAGAACTTCAAACTGCTTTATTGGGTCAAGTTTCAAAGAGCTAGCATTAACCGTGTTCGATTTAGAGTTCCAAATACATGTATCCGTATAGGAGAAAACAGAGTGAAACCTCAAAATGAAAACGGTTACTGCAAACGAACGGTTTAACCTAGAAAAACGAAATTTGATGAGCCAAGTGGAATTGGTGTACTGATCATTCCCTGAAAGTACCAGGAAAATTGGGTGAAAAAGTGTTTGCTGAGATTTCAGGCAACTCGTAGTTTTTTGGAAGCTTGGCAACCCCTTTCCATGAAAGTAATTCTCGCCAGTCTCTGCTTAGGGCTACATCAACAGCAAACATACCATAGAGATAGAACTTGAAACTGCTTTATTGAGTCAAGTTTCAAAGAGCTAGCACAAACCGTGTTAGATTTAGAGTTCCAAATACATGTATCCGTATAGGAGAAAACAGACTGAAACCTCAAAATGAAAACGGTTACTGCAAACGAACGGTTTAACCTAGAAGAACGAAATTTGGTGAGCCAAGTGGGATTGGTGTACTTATCATTTCCTAAAAGTATCATCAAGATTGGGTGAAAAAGTGTTTGCTGAGATTTCAGGCAACTCGTAGTTTTTGGAAGCTTGGCAACCCCTTTCCATGAAAGTGATTCTCGCAGTCTCTGCTTAGGGCTACATCAACAGCAAACAAACCATAGATATAGAACTTGAAACTGCTTTATTGGGTCAAGTTTCAAAGAGCTAGCAAAAATCGTGTTTGATTTAGAGTTCCAAATACATGTATCCGTATAGGAGAAAACCGAGTGAAACCTCAAAATGAAAACAGTTACTGCAAACGAACGGTTTAACCTAGAAGAACGAAATTTGATGAGCCAAGTGGGATTGGTGTACTGATCATTCCCTGAAAGTATCATGAAGATTGGGTGAATAAGTGTTTGCTGAGATTTCAGGCAACTCGTAGTTTTTTGGAAGCTTGGCAACCCCTTTTCATGAATCTAATTCTCGCCAGTCTCTGCTTAGGGCTACATCAACAGAAAACAAACCATAGACACAGAACTTGAAACTGCTTTATTGGGTCAAGTTTCAAATAGCTAGCACAAACCGTGTTTGATTTAGAGTTCCAAATACATGTATCCATATAGGAGAAAACAGACTGAAACCTCAAAATGAAAACGGTTACTGCAAACGAACGGTTTAACCTAGAAGAACGAAATTTGGTGAGCCAAGTGGGAATGACGTACTGATCATTTCCTGAAAGTGTGATCAAGATTGGTTGAAAAAGTGTTTGCTGAGATTTTAGGCAACTCGTAGTTTTTGGAAGCTTGGCAACCCCTTTCCATGAAAGTGATTTTCGCGAGTCTCTGCTTAGGGGTACATCAACAGAAAACAAACCATAGAGATAGAACTTGAAACTGTTTTATTGGGTCAAGTTTCCAAGAGCTAGGACAAACCGTGTTTGATTTAGAGTTCCAAATACATGAATCGGTATAGGAGAAAACAGAGTGAAACCTCAAAATGAAAACGGTTACTGCAAACGAACGGTTTAACCTAGAAGAACGAAATTTGGTGAGGCAAGTGGGATTGGTGTACTGATCATTCCCGGAAAGTATCATCAAGATTGGGTGAATATGTGTTTGCTGAGATTTCAGGAAACTCGTAGTTTTTTGGAAGCTTGGCAACCCCTTTCCATGAAAGTAATTCTCGCCAGTCTCTGCTTTGGGCTACATCAACAGAAAACTAACCATAGAGATAGAACTTGAAACTGCTTAATTGGGTCAAGTTTCAAAGAGCTAGCAGAAACCGTGTTTGATTTAGAGTTCCAAATACATGTATCTGTAGAGGAGAAAACAGACTGAGACCTCAAAATGAAAACGGTTACTGCAAACGAACGGTTTAACCTAGAAGAACGAAATTTGGTGAGCCAAGTGGGATTGGTGTACTGATCATTTCCTGAAAGTATCATCAAGATTGGGTGAATAAGTGTTTGTTGAGATATCAGGAAACTCGTAGTTTTTGGAAGCTTGGCAACCCCTTTCCTTGAAAGTGATTCTCGCCAGTCTCTGCTTCGGGCTATATCAACAGAAAACAAACCATAGAGATAGAACTTGAAACTGCTTTATTGGGTCAAGTTTCAAAGAGCTAGCACAAACCGTGTTTGATTTAGAGTTCCAAATACATGTATCCATTTACCAGAAAACAGAGTGAAACCTCAAAATGAAAACGGTTACTGCAATGGAACGGTTTAACCTAGAAGAACGAAATTTGGTGAGCCAAGTGGGATTGTTGTACTGATCATTTCCTGAAAGTATCATCAAGATTGGGTGAAAAAGTGTTTGCTGAGATTTCAGGCAACTCGTAGTTTTTTGGAAGCTTGACAACCCCTTTCCATGAAAGTGATTCTCGCCAGTCTCTGCTTAGGACTACATCAACAGCAAACAAACCATAAATATAGAACTTCAAACTGCTTCATTGGGTCAAGTTTCAAAGAGCTAAGCATTAACCGTGTTCGATTTAGAGTTCCAAATACATGTATCCGTATAGGAGAAAACAGAGTGAAACCTCAAAATGAAAACGGTTACTGCAAACGAACGGTTTAACCTAGAAAAACGAAATTTGATGAGCCAAGTGGGATTGTTGTACTGATCATTCCCTGAAAGTACCAGGAAAATTGGGTGAAAAAGTGTTTGCTGAGATTTCATGCAACTCGTATTTTTTTGGAAGCTTGGCAACCCCTTTCCATGAAAGTGATACTCGCCAGTCTCTGCTTAGGGCTACATCAACAGCAAACAAACCATAGAGATAGAACTTGAAACTGCTTTATTGGGTCAAGTTTCAAAGAGCTAGCACAAACCGTGTTGGATTTAGAGTTCCAAATACATGTATCCATATAGGAGAAAACAGAGTGAAACCTCAAAATGAAAACGGTTACTGCAAACGAACGGTTTACCTAGAAAAACGAAATTTGGTGAGCCAAGTGGGATTGGTGTACTGATCATTCCCTGAAAGTATCATCAAGATTAAGTGAAAAAGCGTTTGATGAGATTTCAGGCAACTCGTAGTTTTTTACAAGCTTGGCAACCCCTTTCAATGAAAGTGATTCTCGCCAGTCTCTGCTTAGGGCTAAATCAACAGCAAACGATCCATAGACACAGAACTTGAAAGTGCTTTATTGGGTCAAGTTTCAAAGAGCTAGCACAAACCGTGTTTGATTTAGAGTTCCAAATACATGTATCAGTATAGAAGAAAACAGAGTGAAACCTCAAAATAAAAAGGTTACTGCAAACGAACGGTTTAACCTAGAAGAAGGAAATTTGGTGAGCCAAGTGGGATTGGTGTACTGATCATTCCCTGAAAGTATCATCAAGATTGGGTGAAAAAGTGTTTGCTGAGATTTCAGGCAACTCGTAGTTTTTTGGAAGCTTGGCAACCCCTTTCCATGAAAGTGATTCTCGCCAGTCTCTGCTTAGGGCTACATCAACAGCAAACGAACCATAGAGATAGAACTTGAAACTGCTTTATTGGGTCAAGTTTCAAAGAGCTAGCACAAACACTGTTTGATTTAGAGTTCCAAATACATGTATCCGTATAGGAGAAAACAGAGTGAAACCTCAAAATGAAAACGGTTACTGCAAACGAACGGTTTCACCTAGAAGAACGAAAATTGGTGAGCCATGTGGGATTGGTGTACTGATCATTCCCTGAAAGTATCATCAAGATTGAATGAAAAAGTGTTTGCTGAGATTTCAGGAAACTCGTAGATTTTTGGAAGCTTGGCCACCTCTTTCCATGAAAGTGATTCTCGCCAGTCTCTGCTTAGGGCTACATAAACAGCAAACAAACCATAGAAATAGAACTTGAAACTGCTTTATTGGGTCAAGTTTCAAAGAGATAGCACAAACCGTGTTTGATTTAGAGTTCCAAATACATGTATCCGTATAGGAGAAAACAGAGTGAAACCTCAAAATTAAAATGGTTACTGCAAACGAACGGTTTAACCTAGAAGAACGAAATTTGGTGAGCCAAGTGGGATTGGTGTACTGATCATTCCCTGAAAGTATCATCAAGATTGGGTGAAAAAGTGTTTGCTGAGATTTCAGGCAACTCGTAGTTTTTTGCAAGCTTGGCAACCCCTTTCCATGAAAGTGATTCTCGCCAGTCTCTGCTTAGGGCTACATCAACAGCAAACGAACCATAGAGATAGAACTTGAAACTGCTTTATTGGGTCAAGTTTCAAAGAGCTAGCACAAACCCTGTTTGACTTAGAGTTCCAAATACATGTATCCGTATAGGAGAAAACAGAGTGAAACCTCAAAATGAAAACGGTTACTGCAAACGAACGGTTTAACCTAGAAGAACGAAATTTGGTGAGCCAAGTGGGATTGGTGTACTGACCATTCCCTGAAAGTATCAGGAAGATTGGGTGAAAAAGTGTTTGCTGAGATTCAGGCAACTTGTAGTTTTTTGTAAGCTTGGCAACCCCTTTCTATGAAAGTGATTCTCGCCATTCTCTGCTTAGGGCTACATCAACAGCAAACAAACCATAGAGATAGAACTTGAAACCGCTTTATTGGGTCAAGTATCAAAGAGCTAGCACAAACCGTGTTTGATTTAGAGTTCCAAATACATTTATCCATATAGGAGAAAACAGAGTGAAACCTCAAAATGAAAACGGTTACTGCAAACGAACGGTTTAACCTAGAAGAACGAAATTTGGTGAGCCAAGTGTGATTGGTATACTGATCCATCCCTGAAAGTATCATCAAGATTGGGTGAAAAAGTGTTTGCTGAGATTTCAGGCAACTCGTAGTTTTTTGGAAGCTTGGCAACCCCTTTCCTTGAAGGTCATTCTCGCTAGTCTCTGCTTAGGGCTACATCAACAGCAAACAAACCATAGACACAGAACTTGAAACTGCTTTATTGGGTCAAGTTTCAAAGAGCTAGCACAAACCGTGTTTGATTTAGAGTTCCAAATACATGTATCCTTATAAAAAAAAACAGAGTGTAACCTCAAAATGAAAACGGTTACTGCAAACGAACGGTTTAACCTAGAAGAACGAAATTTGGTGAGCCAAGTGGGATTGGTGTACTGATCATTCCCTGAAAGTATCATCAAGATTGGGTCAAAAAGTGATTGCTGAGATTTCAGGCAACTCGTAGTTTTTGGAAGCTTGGCAACTTCTTTCCATGAAAGTGATTCTCGCCAGTCTCTGCTTAGGGCTACATCAAAAGCAAACAAACGATAGAGATAGAACTTGAAACTGCTTTATTGGGTCAAGTTTCAAAGAGCTAGCATAAACCCTGTTTTACTTAGAGTTCCAAATACATGTATCCGTATAGGAGAAAACAGAGTGAAACCTCAAAATGAAAACGGTTACTGCAAACGAACGGTTTAACCTAGAAGAACGAAATTTGATGAGCCAAGTGGGATTGGTCTACTGATCCTTCACTGAAAGTATCATCAAGATTGGGTGAAAAAGTGGTTGCTGAGATTTCAGGAAACTCGTAGTTTTTTGGAAGCTTGGCAACCCTTTTCCATGAAAGTGATTCTCGCCAGTCTCTGCTTCGGTCTACATCAACAGCAAACAAACCATAGAGATAGAACTTGAAACTGCTTTATTGGGTCAAGTTTCAAAGAGCTAGCAAAAACCGTGTTTGATTTAGAGTTCGAAATACATGTATCCGTATAGGAGAAAATAGAGTGAAACCTCAAAATGAAAACGGTTACTGCAAACGAACGGTTTAACCTAGAAGAACGAAATTTGGTGAACCAAGTGGGATTGGTGTACTAATCATTCCCTGAAAGTATTCGGACGATTCGGTGAAAAAGTGTTTGCTGAGATTTCAGGCAACTCGTAGATTTTGGAAGCTTGGCAACCCCTTTCCATGAAAGTGATTCTCGCCAGTCTCTGCTTAGGCCTACATCAACAGCAAACAAATCATAGAGAAACAACTTGAAACTGCTTTATTGGGTCAAGTTTCAAAGAGCTTGCACAAACCCTGTTTGATTTAGAGTTCCAAATACATGTATCCGTATAGGAGAAAACCGAGTGAAACCTCAAAATGAAAACGGTTACTGCAAACGAACGGTTTAACCTAGAAGAACGAAATTTGGTGAGCCAAGTGGGATTGGTGTACTGATCCTTTCCTGAAAGTATCATCAAGATTGGGTGAAAAAGTTTTTGCTGAGATTTCAGGCAACTCGTAGTTTTTTTGAAGCTTGGCAACCTCTTTCCATGAAAGTGATTCTCGCTAGTCTCTGCTTAGGGCTACATCAACAGCAAACAAACCAGAGACACAGAACTTGAAACTGCTTTATTGGGTCAAGTTTCAAAGAGCTAGCACAAACCGTGTTTGATTTAGAGTTCCAAATACATGTATCCGTATAGGAGTAAACAGAGTGAAACCTCAAAATGAAAACGGTTACTGCAAACGAACGTTTTAACCTAGAAGAACGAAATTTGGTGAGCCAAGTGGGATTGGTGTACTGATCATTCCCTGAAAGTATCATCAAGATTGGGTGAAAAAGTGTTTGCTGAGATTTCAGGCAACTCGTAGTTTTTTGCAAGCTTGGCAACCCATTTTCATGAAAGTGATTCTCGCCAGTCTCTGCTTAGGGCTACATCAACAGCAAACAAACCATAGAAATAGAAATTGAAACTGTTTTATTGGGTAAAGTTTCAAAGAGCTAGCACAAACCGTGTTTGATTTAGAGTTCCAAATACATGTATCCGTATATAAGAAAAAAGAGTGTAACCTCAAAATTTAAACAGTTACTGCAAACGAACGGATTAAACTAGAAGAACGAAATTTGGTGAGCCATGTGGGATTCGTGTACTGATCATTCCCTGAAAGTATCATCAAGATTGGTTGAAAAAGTGGTTGCTGAGATTTCAGGAAACTCGTAGTTTTTCGGAAGTTTGGCTACCCTTTTCTATGAAAGTGATTCTCGCCAGTCTCTGCTTCGGTCTACATCATCAGAAAAGAAACCATAGAGATAGAACTTGAAACTGCTTTGTTGGGTCAAGTTTCAAAGAGCTAGCAAAAACCGTGTTTGATTTAGAGTTTGAAATACATGTATCCGTATAGGAGAAAATAGAGTGAAACCTCAAAATGAAAACGGTTACTCCAAACGAACGGTTTAACCTAGAAGAACGAAATTTGGTGAGCCAAGTGGGATTGGTGTACTAATCATTCCCAGAAAGCATTCGGACGATTGGGTGAAAAAGTGTTTGCTGAGATTTCAGGCAACTCGTAGTTTTTTGGAAGCTTGGCAATCCCTTTCCATGAAAGTGATTCTCGCCAGTCTCTGCTTAGGACTACATCAACAGCAAACAAACCATAGAGATAGAACTTGAAACTGCTTTATTGGGTCAAGTTTCAAAGAGCTAGCACAAACCCTGTTTGACTTAGAGTTCCAAATACATGTATCCCTATAGGAAAAAACAGAGTGAAACCACAAAATGAAAACGATTACTGCAAACGAACGGTTTAACCTAGAAGAACGAAATTTGGTGAGCCTAGTGGGATTGGTGTACTGATCATTCCCTAAAAGTATCAGTAAGATTGGGTGAAAAAGTGTTTGCTGAGATTCAGGCAACTCGTAGTTTTTTGGAAGCTTGGCAACCCCTTTCCATGAAAGTGATTCTCGCCAGTCTCTGCTTAGGGATACATCAACAGCAAACAAACCATAGAGATAGAACTTGAAACTGCTTTATTGGGTCAAGTTTCAAAGAGCTAGCACAAACCGTGTTTGATTTAGAGTTCCAAATACATGTATCCGTATAGGAGAAAACAGAGTGAAACCTCAAAATGAAAACGGTTACTGCAAACGAACGGTTTAATCTAGAAGAACGAAATTTGGTGAGCCAAGTGGGATTGGTGTACTGATCCTTCCCTGAAAGTATCATCAAGATTGGGTGAAAAAGTGTTTGCTGAGATTTCAGGAAACTCGTAGTTTTTTGGAAGCTTGGCAACCCCTTTACATGAAAGTGATTCTCGCTAGTCTCTGCTTAGGGCTACATCAACAGCAAACAAACCAGAGACACAGAACTTGAAACTGCTTTATTGGGTCAAGTGTCAAAGAGCTAGCACAAACCGTGTTTGATTTAGAGTTCCAAATACATGTATCCGTATAGGAGTAAACAGAGTGAAACCTCAAAATGAAAACGGTTACTGCAAACGAACGGTTTAACTTAGAAGAACGAAATTTGGTGAGCCAAGTGGGATTGGTGTACTGATCATTCCCTGAAAGTATCATCAAGATTGGGTGAAAAAGTGTTTGCTGAGATTTCAGGGAATTCGTAGTTTTTTGCAAGCTTGGCAACCCCTTTCCATGAAAGTGATTCTCGCCAGTCTCTGCTTAGGGCTACATCAACAGCAAACAAACCATAGAAATAGAAATTGAAACTGTTTTATTGGGTAAAGTTTCAAAGAGCTAGCACAAACCGTGTTTGATTTAGAGTTCCAAATACATGTATCCGTATATAAGAAAACAGAGTGTAACCTCAAAATTTAAACGGTTACTGCAAACGAACGGATTAAACTAGAAGAACGAAATTTGGTGAGCCATGTGGGATTCGTGTACTGATCATTCCCTGAAAGTATCATCAAGATTGGTTGAAAAAGTGGTTGCTGAGATTTCAGGAAACTCGTAGTTTTTCGGAAGTTTGGCTACCCTTTTCTATGAAAGTGATTCTCGCCAGTCTCTGCTTCGGTCTACATCATCAGAAAACAAACCATAGAGATAGAACTTGAAACTGCTTTGTTGGGTCAAGTTTCAAAGAGCTAGCAAAAACCGTGTTTGATTTAGAGTTTGAAATACATGTATTCGTATAGGAGAAAATAGAGTGAAACCTCAAAATGAAAACGGTTACTCCAAACCAACGGTTTAACCTAGAAGAACGAAATTTGGTGAGCCAAGTGGGATTGGTGTACTAATCATTCCCTGAAAGCATTCGGACGATTG
>NW_027521831.1:0-49224 GCF_052094955.1 Ictidomys tridecemlineatus | reverse complement strand
CCAAGCTTCCAAAAAACTACGAGTTGCCTGAAATCTCAGCACACACTTTTTCACCCAATCTTGATGAAACTGTCAGGTAATGATCAGTACACCAATCCCCACTTGGCTCACCAAATTTTGTTCTTCTAGGTGAAACCGTTCGTTGGCAGTAACCAGTTTCATTTTGAGGTTTCACTCTGTTTTCCTCCTATAGGGATACATGTATTTGGAACTCTAAATCAAACACGGTTTGTGGTAGCTCTTTGAAACTTGACACAATAAAGCAGTTTCAAGTTCTATCTCTATGGTTTGTTTGCTGTTGATGTAGCCCTAAGCAGAGACTGGCGAGAATCACTTTCATGGAAAGGGCCTGCCAAGCTTCCAAAAAACTACGAGTTGCCTGAAATCTCAGCACACACTTTTTCACCCAATCTTGATGAAACTTTCAGGTAATGATCAGTACACCAATCCCAATTGGCTCTCCAAATTTCGTTCTTCTAGGTGAAACCGTTCGTTGGCAGTAACCGGTTTCATTTTGAGGTTTCACTCTGTTTTCTCCTATAGGGATACATGTATTTGGAACTCTAAATCAAACACGGTTTGTGCTAGCTCTTTGAAACTTGACACAATAAAGCAGTTTCAAGTTCTATCTCTATGGTTTGTTTGCTGTTGATGTAGCCCTAAGCAGAGACTGGCGAGAATCACTTTCATGGAAAGGGCCTGCCAAGCTTCCAAAAAACTACGACTTGCCTGAAATCTCAGCACACACTTTTTCACCCAATCTTGATGAAACTTTCAGGTAATGATCAGTACACCAATCCCACTTGGCTCGCCAAATTTCGTTCTTCTAGGTGAAACCGTTCGTTGGCAGTAACCGGTTTCATTTTGAGGTTTCACTCTGTTTTCTCCTATAGGGATACATGTATTTGGAACTCTAAATCAAACACAGTTTGTGCTAGCTCTTTGAAACTTGACACAATAAAGCAGTTTCAAGTTCTATCTCTATGGTTTGTTTGCTGTTGATGTAGCCCTAAGCAGAGACTGGCGAGAATCACTTTCATGGAAAGGGCCTGCCAAGCTTCCAAAAAACTACGACTTGCCTGAAATCTCAGCACACACTTTTTCACCCAATCTTGATGAAACTTTCAGGTAATGATCAGTACACCAATCCCACTTGGCTCGCCAAATTTCCTTCTTCTAGGTGAAACCGTTCGTTGGCAGTAACCGCTTTCATTTTGAGGTTTCACTCTGTTTTCTCCTATAGGGATACATGTATTTGGAACTCTAAATCAAACACGGTTTATGCTAGCTATTTGTAACTTGACACCATAAAGCAGTTTCAAGTTCTATCTCTATGGTTTGTTTACTGTTGATGTAGCCCTAAGGAGAGACTGGCGAGAATCACTTTCATGGAAAGGGCCTGCCAAGCTTCCAAAAAAGTACGAGTTGCCTGAAATCTCAGCACACACTTTTTCACCCAATCTTGATGAAACTTTCAGGTAATGATCAGTACACCAATCCCACTTGGCTCGCCAAATTTCCTTCTTCTAGGTGAAACCGTTAGTTGGCAGTAACCGGTTTCATTTTGAGGTTTCACTGTGTTTTCTCCTATAGGGATACATGTATTTGGAACTCTAAATCAAACACGGTTTGTGCTAGCTCTTTGAAACATGACACAATAAAGCAGTTTCAAGTTCTATCTCTATGGTTTGTTTGCTGTTGATGTAGCCCTAAGCAGAGACTGGCGAGAATCACTTTCATGGAAAGGGCCTGCCAAGCTTCCAAAAAACTACAAGTTGCCTGAAATCTTAGCACACACTTTTTCACCCAATCTTGATGAACCTTTCAGGTAATGATCAGTACACCAATACCACTTGGCTCGCCAAATTTCCTTCTTCTATGTGTAACCGTTCGTTGGCAGTAACCGGTTTCATATTGAGGTTTCACTCTGTTTTCTCCTATAGGGATACATGTATTTGGAACTCTAAATCAAACACGGTTTGTGCTAGCTCTTTGAAACTTGACACAATAAAGCAGTTTCAAGTTCTATCTCTATGGTTTGTTTGCTGTTGATGTAGCACTAAGCAGAGACTGGCGAGAATCACTTTCATGGAAAGGGCCTGCCAAGCTTCCAAAAAACTACGAGTTTCCTGAAATGTCAGCACACACTTTTTCAACCAATCTTGATGAAACTTTCAGGTAATGATCAGTACACCATTCCCACTTGGCTCACCAAATTTCGTTCTTCTAGGTGAAACTGTTCATTGGCAGTAACCGGATTCATTTTGAGGTTTCACTCTGTTTTCTCCTATAGGGATACATGTATTTGGAACTCTAAATCAAACATGGTTTGTGCTAGCTCTTTGAAACTTGACACAATAAAGCAGTTTCAAGTTCTATCTCTATGGTTTGTTTGCTGTTCATGTAGCCCTAAGCAGAGACTGGCGAGATTCACTTTCATGGAAAGGGCCTGCCAAGCTTCCAAAAAACTACGAGTTGCCTGAAATCTCAGCACACACTTTTTCACCCAATCTTGATGAAACTTTCAGGTAATGATCAGGACACCAATCCCACTTGGCTCGCCAAATTTTGTTCTTCTAGGTGAAACCGTTGGTTGGCAGTAACCAGTTTCATTTTGAGGTTTCACTCTGTTTTCTCCTATAGGGATACATGTATTTGGAACTCTAAATCAAACACGGTTTGTGGTAGCTCTTTGAAACTTGACACAATAAAGCAGTTTCAAGTTCTATCTCTATGGTTTGTTTGCTGTTGATGTAGCCCTAAGCAGAGACTGGCGAGAATCACTTTCATGGAAAGGGCCTGCCAAGCTTCCAAAAAACTACGAGTTGCCTGAAATCTCAGCACACACTTTTTCACCCAATCTTGATGAAACTTTCAGGTAATGATCAGTACACCAATCCCAATTGGCTCTCCAAATTTCGTTCTTCTAGGTGAAACCGTTCGTTGGCAGTAACCGGTTTCATATTGAGGTTTCACTCTGTTTTCTCCTATAGGGATACATGTATTTGGAACTCTAAATCAAACACGGTTTGTGCTAGCTCTTTGAAACTTGACACAATAAAGCAGTTTCATGTTCTATCTCTATGGTTTGTTTGCTGTTGATGTAGCCCTAAGCAGAGACTGGCGAGAATCACTTTCATGGAAAGGGCCTGCCAAGCTTCCAAAAAACTACGAGTTTCCTGAAATGTCAGCACACACTTTTTCAACCAATCTTGATGAAACTTTCAGGTAATGATCAGTACACCATTCCCACTTGGCTCGCCAAATTTCGTTCTTCTAGGTGAAACTGTTCATTGGCAGTAACCGGATTCATTTTGAGGTTTCACTCTCTTTTCTCCTATAGGGATACATGTATTTGGAACTCTAAATCAAACATGGTTTGTGCTAGCTCTTTGAAACTTGACACAATAAAGCAGTTTCAAGTTCTATCTCTATGGTTTGTTTGCTGTTCATGTAGCCCTAAGCAGAGACTGGCGAGAATCACTTTCATGGAAAGGGCCGGCCAAGCTTCCAAAAAACTACGAGTTGCCTGAAATCTCAGCACACACTTTTTCACCCAATCTTGATGAAACTGTCAGGTAATGATCAGTACACCAATCCCACTTGGCTCGCCAAATTTTGTTCTTCTAGGTGAAACCGTTCGTTGGCAGTAACCAGTTTCATTTTGAGGTTTCACTCTGTTTTCTCCTATAGGGATACATGTATTTGGAACTCTAAATCAAACACGGTTTGTGGTAGCTCTTTGAAACTTGACACAATAAAGCAGTTTCAAGTTCTATCTCTATGGTTTGTTTGCTGTTGATGTAGCCCTAAGCAGAGACTGGCGAGAATCACTTTCATGGAAAGGGCCTGCCAAGCTTCCAAAAAACTACGAGTTGCCTGAAATCTCAGCACACACTTTTTCACCCAATCTTGATGAAACTTTCAGGTAATGATCAGTACACCAATCCCAATTGGCTCTCCAAATTTCGTTCTTCTAGGTGAAACCGTTCGTTGGCAGTAACCGGTTTCATTTTGAGGTTTCACTCTGTTTTCTCCTATAGGGATACATGTATTTGGAACTCTAAATCAAACACGGTTTGTGCTAGCTCTTTGAAACTTGACACAATAAAGCAGTTTCAAGTTCTATCTCTATGGTTTGTTTGCTGTTGATGTAGCCCTAAGCAGAGACTGGCGAGAATCACTTTCATGGAAAGGGCCTGCCAAGCTTCCAAAAACTACGACTTGCCTGAAATCTCAGCACACACTTTTTCACCCAATCTTGATGAAACTTTCAGGTAATGATCAGTACACCAATCCCACTTGGCTCGCCAAATTTCGTTCTTCTAGGTGAAACCGTTCGTTGGCAGTAACCGGTTTCATTTTGAGGTTTCACTCTGTTTTCTCCTATAGGGATACATGTATTTGGAACTCTAAATCAAACACAGTTTGTGCTAGCACTTTGAAACTTGACACAATAAAGCAGTTTCAAGTTCTATCTCTATGGTTTGTTTGCTGTTGATGTAGCCCTAAGCAGAGACTGGCGAGAATCACTTTCATGGAAAGGGCCTGCCAAGCTTCCAAAAAACTACGACTTGCCTGAAATCTCAGCACACACTTTTTCACCCAATCTTGATGAAACTTTCAGGTAATGATCAGTACACCAATCCCACTTGGCTCGCCAAATTTCCTTCTTCTAGTTGAAACCGTTCGTTGGCAGTAACCGCTTTCATTTTGAGGTTTCACTCTGTTTTCTCCTATAGGGATACATGTATTTGGAACTCTAAATCAAACACGGTTTATGCTAGCTCTTTGTAACTTGACACCATAAAGCAGTTTCAAGTTCTATCTCTATGGTTTGTTTACTGTTGATGTAGCCCTAAGGAGAGACTGGCGAGAATCACTTTCATGGAAAGGGCCTGCCAAGCTTCCAAAAAACTACGAGTTGCCTGAAATCTCAGCACACACTTTTTCACCCAATCTTGATGAAACTTTCAGGTAATGATCAGTACACCAATCCCACTTGGCTCGCCAAATTTCCTTCTTCTAGGTGAAACCGTTAGTTGGCAGTAACCGGTTTCATTTTGAGGTTTCACTGTGTTTTCTCCTATAGGGATACATGTATTTGGAACTCTAAATCAAACACGGTTTGTGCTAGCTCTTTGAAACATGACACAATAAAGCAGTTTCAAGTTCTATCTCTATGGTTTGTTTGCTGTTGATGTAGCCCTAAGCAGAGACTGGCGAGAATCACTTTCATGGAAAGGGCCTGCCAAGCTTCCAAAAAACTACAAGTTGCCTGAAATCTTAGCACACACTTTTTCACCCAATCTTGATGAAACTTTCAGGTAATGATCAGTACACCAATACCACTTGGCTCGCCAAATTTCCTTCTTCTATGTGTAACCGTTCGTTGGCAGTAACCGGTTTCATATTGAGGTTTCACTCTGTTTTCTCCTATAGGGATACATGTATTTGGAACTCTAAATCAAACACGGTTTGTGCTAGCTCTTTGAAACTTGACACAATAAAGCAGTTTCAAGTTCTATCTCTATGGTTTGTTTGCTGTTGATGTAGCACTAAGCAGAGACTGGCGAGAATCACTTTCATGGAAAGGGCCTGCCAAGCTTCCAAAAAAACTACGAGTTTCCTGAAATGTCAGCACACACTTTTTCAACCAATCTTGATGAAACTTTCAGGTAATGATCAGTACACCATTCCCACTTGGCTCACCAAATTTCGTTCTTCTAGGTGAAACTGTTCATTGGCAGTAACCGGATTCATTTTGAGGTTTCACTCTGTTTTCTCCTATAGGGATACATGTATTTGGAACTCTAAATCAAACATGGTTTGTGCTAGCTCTTTGAAACTTGACACAATAAAGCAGTTTCAAGTTCTATCTCTATGGTTTGTTTGCTGTTCATGTAGCCCTAAGCAGAGACTGGCGAGATTCACTTTCATGGAAAGGGCCTGCCAAGCTTCCAAAAAACTACGAGTTGCCTGAAATCTCAGCACACACTTTTTCACCCAATCTTGATGAAACTTTCAGGTAATGATTAGGACACCAATCCCACTTGGCTCGCCAAATTTTGTTCTTCTAGGTGAAACCGTTGGTTGGCAGTAACCAGTTTCATTTTGAGGTTTCACTCTGTTTTCTCCTATAGGGATACATGTATTTGGAACTCTAAATCAAACACGGTTTGTGGTAGCTCTTTGAAACTTGACACAATAAAGCAGTTTCAAGTTCTATCTCTATGGTTTGTTTGCTGTTGATGTAGCCCTAAGCAGAGACTGGCGAGAATCACTTTCATGGAAAGGGCCTGCCAAGCTTCCAAAAAACTACGAGTTGCCTGAAATCTCAGCACACACTTTTTCACCCAATCTTGATGAAACTTTCAGGTAATGATCAGTACACCAATCCCAATTGGCTCTCCAAATTTCGTTCTTCTAGGTGAAACCGTTCGTTGGCAGTAACCGGTTTCATTTTGAGGTTTCACTCTGTTTTCTCCTATAGGGATACATGTATTTGGAACTCTAAATCAAACATGGTTTGTGCTAGCTCTTTGAAACTTGACACAATAAAGCAGTTTCAAGTTCTATCTCTATGGTTTGTTTGCTGTTGATGTAGCCCTAAGCAGAGACTGGCGAGAATCACTTTCATGGAAAGGGCCTGCCAAGTTTCCAAAAAACTACGAGTTGCCTGAAATCTCAGCACACACTTTTTCACCCAATCTTGATGAAACTTTCAGGTAATGATCAGTACACCAATCCCACTTGGCTCGCCAAATTTCGTTCTTCTAGGTGAAACCGTTCGTTGGCAGTAACCGGTTTCATTTTGAGGTTTCACTCTGTTTTCTCCTATAGGGATACATGTATTTGGAACTCTAAATCAAACACGGTTTGTGCTAGCTCTTTGAAACTTGACAAAATAAAGCAGTTTCAAGTTCTATCTCTATGGTTTGTTTGCTGTTGATGTAGCCCTAAGCAGAGACTGGCGAGAATCACTTTCATGGAAAGGGCCTGCCAAGCTTCCAAAAAACTACGAGTTGCCTGAAATCTCAGCACACACTTTTTCACCCAATCTTGATGAAACTTTCAGGTAATGATCAGTACACCAATCCTAACTGGCTCGCCAAATTCCGTTCTTCTAGGTGAAACCGTTCGTTGGCAGTAACCGGTTTCATTTTGAGGTTTCACTCTGTTTTCTCCTATAGGGATACATGTATTTGGAACTCTAAATCAAACACGGTTTGTGCTAGCTCTTTGAAACTTGACACCATAAAGCAGTTTCAAGTTCTATCTCTATGGTTTGTTTGCTGTTGATGTAGCCCTAAGCAGAGACTGGCGAGAATCACTTTCATGGAAAGGGCCTCCCAAGCTTCCAAAAAGCTACGAGTTCCCTGAAATCTCAGCACACACTTTTTCACCCAATCTTGATGAAACTTTCAGGTAATGATCAGTACACCAATCCCACTTGGCTCGCCAAATTTCGTTCTTCTAGGTGAAACCGTTCGTTGGCAGTAACCGGTTTCATTTTGAGGTTTCACTCTGTTTTCTCCTATAGGGATACATGTATTTGGAACTCTAAATCAAACACGGTTTGTGCTAGCTCTTTGAAACTTGACACAATAAAGCAGTTTCAAGTTCTATCTCTATGGTTTGTTTGCTGTTGATGTAGCCCTAAGCAGAGACTGGCGAGAATCACTTTCATGGAAAGGGCCTGCCAAGCTTCCAAAAAACTACGAGTTGCCTGAAATCTCAGCACACACTTTTTCACCCAATCTTGATGAAACTTTCAGGTAATGATCAGTACACCAATCCCACTTGGCTCGCCAAATTTCGTTCTTCTAGGTGAAACCGTTCGTTGGCAGTAACCGTTTTCATTTTCAGGTTTCACTCTGTTTTCTCCTATAGGGATACATGTATTTGGAACTCTAAATCAAACACGGTTTGTGCTAGCTCTTTGAAACTTGACACAATAAAGCAGTTTCAAGTTCTATCTCTATGGTTTGTTTGCTGTTGATGTAGCCCTAAGCAGAGACTGGCGAGAATCACTTTCATGGAAAGTGCCTGCCAAGCTTCCAAAAAACTACGAGTTGCCTGAAATCTCAGCACACACTTTTTCACCCAATCTTGATGAAACTTTCAGGTAATGATCAGTACACCAATCCCACTTGGCTCGCCAAATTTCCTTCTTCTATGTGAAACCGTTCGTTGGCAGTAAACGGTTTCATATTGAGGTTTCACTCTGTTTTCTCCCTATAGGGATACATGTATTTGGAACTCTAAATCAAACACGGTTTGTGCTAGCTCTTTGAAACTTGACACAATAAAGCAGTTTCAAGTTCTATCTCTATGGTTTGTTTGCTGTTGATGTAGCACTAAGCAGAGACTGGCGAGAATCACTTTCATGGAAAGGGCCTGCCAAGCTTCCAAAAAACTACGAGTTTCCTGAAATGTCAGCACACACTTTTTCAACCAATCTTGATGAAACTTTCAGGTAATGATCAGTACACCATTCCCACTTGGCTCGCCAAATTTCGTTCTTCTAGGTGAAACTGTTCATTGGCAGTAACCGGATTCATTTTGAGGTTTCACTCTGTTTTCTCCTATAGGGATACATGTATTTGGAACTCTAAATCAAACATGGTTTGTGCTAGCTCTTTGAAACTTGACACAATAAAGCAGTTTCAAGTTCTATCTCTATGGTTTGTTTGCTGTTCATGTAGCCCTAAGCAGAGACTGGCGAGAATCACTTTCATGGAAAGGGCCTGCCAAGCTTCCAAAAAACTACGAGTTGCCTGAAATCTCAGCACACACTTTTTCACCCAATCTTGATGAAACTTTCAGGTAATGATCAGTACACCAATCCCACTTGGCTCGCCAAATTTCGTTCTTCTAGGTGAAACCGTTAGTTGGCAGTAACCAGTTTTATTTTGAGGTTTCACTCTGTTTTCTCCTATAGGGATACATGTATTTGGAACTCTAAATCAAACACGGTTTGTGCTAGCTCTTTGAAACTTGACACATTAAAGCAGTTTCAAGTTCTATCTGTATGGTTTGTTTGCTGTTGATGTAGCCCTAAGCAGAGACTGGCGAGAATCACTTTCATGGAAAGGGCCTGCCAAGCTTCCAAAAAACTACGAGTTGCCTGAAATCTCAGCACACACTTTTCACCCAATCTTGATGAAACTTTCAGGTAATGATCAGTACACCAATCCCACTTGGCTCGCCAAATTTCGTTCTTCTAGGTGAAACCGTTCGTTGGCAGTAACCGGTTTCATTTTGAGGTTTCACCCTGTTTTCTCCTATAGGGATACATGTATTTGGAACTCTAAATCAAACACGGTTTGTGCTAGCTCTTTGAAACTTGACACATTAAAGCAGTTTCAAGTTCTATCTCTATGGTTTGTTTGCTGTTGATGTAGTCCTAAGCAGAGACTGGTGAGAATCACTTTCATGGAAAGGGCCTGCCAAGCTTCCAAAAAACTACGAGTTGCCTGAATTCTCAAAAACACTTTTTCACCCAATCTTGATGATACTTTCAGGTAATGATCAGTAAACAATCCCACTTGGCTGGCCAAATTTTGTTCTTCTAGGTTAAACCGTTCGTTTGCAGTAACCATTTTTATTTTGAGGTTTCACTCTGTTTTCTCCTATAGGGATACATGTATTTGGAACTCTAAATCAAACACGGTTTGTGCTAGCTCTTTGAAAATTGACACAATAAAGCAGTTTCAAGTTCTATCTCTATGGTTTGTTTGCTGTTCATGTAGCCCTAAGCAGAGACTGGCGAGAATCACTTTCATGGAAAGGGCCTGACAAGCATCCAAAAAACTACGAGTTGCCTGAAATCTCAGCACACACTTTTTCACGCAATCTTGATGAAACTTTCAGGTAATGATCAGTACACCAATCCCACTTGGCTCGCCAAATTTCGTTCTTCTAGGTGAAACCGTTCGTTGGCAGTAACCGGTTTCATTTTGAGGTTTCACTCTGTTTTCTCCTATAGGGATACATGTATTTGAAACTCTAAATAAAACACGGTTTGTGCTAGCTCTTTGAAACTTGACACAATAAAGCAGTTTCAAGTTCTATCTCTATGGTTTGTTTGCTGTTGATGTAGCCCTAAGCAGAGACTGGCGAGAATCACTTTCATGGAAAGGGTCTGCCAACCTTCCAAAAAACTACGAGTTGCCTGAAATCTCAGCACACACTTTTTCACCCAATCTTGATGAAACTTTCAGGTAATGATCAGTACACCAATCCCACTTGGCTCGCCAAATTTCCTTCTTCTATGTGAAACCGTTCGTTGGCAGTAAACGGTTTCATATTGAGGTTTCACTCTGTTTTCTCCTATAGGGATACATGTATTTGGAACTCTAAATCAAACACGGTTTGTGCTAGCTCTTTGAAACTTGACACAATAAAGCAGTTTCAAGTTCTATCTCTATGGTTTGTTTGCTGTTGATGTAGCACTAAGCAGAGACTGGCGAGAATCACTTTCATGGAAAGGGCCTGCCAAGCTTCCAAAAAACTACGAGTTTCCTGAAATGTCAGCACACACTTTTTCAACCAATCTTGATGAAACTTTCAGGTAATGATCAGTACACCATTCCCACTTGGCTCGCCAAATTTCGTTCTTCTAGGTGAAACTGTTCATTGGCAGTAACCGGATTCATTTTGAGGTTTCACTCTGTTTTCTCCTATAGGGATACATGTATTTGGAACTCTAAATCAAACATGGTTTGTGCTAGCTCTTTGAAACTTGACACAATAAAGCAGTTTCAAGTTCTATCTCTATGGTTTGTTTGCTGTTCATGTAGCCCTAAGCAGAGACTGGCGAGAATCACTTTCATGGAAAGGGCCTGCCAAGCTTCCAAAAAACTACGAGTTGCCTGAAATCTCAGCACACACTTTTTCACCCAATCTTGATGAAACTTTCAGGTAATGATCAGTACACCAATCCCACTTGGCTCGCCAAATTTCGTTCTTCTAGGTGAAACCGTTCGTTGGCAGTAACCAGTTTTATTTTGAGGTTTCACTCTGTTTTCTCCTATAGGGATACATGTATTTGGAACTCTAAATCAAACACGGTTTGTGCTAGCTCTTTGAAACTTGACACATTAAAGCAGTTTCAAGTTCTATCTGTATGGTTTGTTTGCTGTTGATGTAGCCCTAAGCAGAGACTGGCGAGAATCACTTTCATGGAAAGGGCCTGCCAAGCTTCCAAAAAACTACGAGTTGCCTGAAATCTCAGCACACACTTTTTCACCCAATCTTGATGAAACTTTCAGGTAATGATCAGTACACCAATCCCACTTGGCTCGCCAAATTTCGTTCTTCTAGGTGAAACCGTTCGTTGGCAGTAACCGGTTTCATTTTGAGGTTTCACCCTGTTTTCTCCTATAGGGATACATGTATTTGGAACTCTAAATCAAACACGGTTTGTGCTAGCTCTTTGAAACTTGACACATTAAAGCAGTTTCAAGTTCTATCTCTATGGTTTGTTTGCTGTTGATGTAGTCCTAAGCAGAGACTGGTGAGAATCACTTTCATGGAAAGGGCCTGCCAAGCTTCCAAAAAACTACGAGTTGCCTGAATTCTCAAAAACACTTTTTCACCCAATCTTGATGATACTTTCAGGTAATGATCAGTAAACAATCCCACTTGGCTGGCCAAATTTTGTTCTTCTAGGTTAAACCGTTCGTTTGCAGTAACCATTTTTATTTTGAGGTTTCACTCTGTTTTCTCCTATAGGGATACATGTATTTGGAACTCTAAATCAAACACGGTTTGTGCTAGCTCTTTGAAAATTGACACAATAAAGCAGTTTCAAGTTCTATCTCTATGGTTTGTTTGCTGTTCATGTAGCCCTAAGCAGAGACTGGCGAGAATCACTTTCATGGAAAGGGCCTGACAAGCATCCAAAAAACTACGAGTTGCCTGAAATCTCAGCACACACTTTTTCACGCAATCTTGATGAAACTTTCAGGTAATGATCAGTACACCAATCCCACTTGGCTCGCCAAATTTCGTTCTTCTAGGTGAAACCGTTCGTTGGCAGTAACCGGTTTCATTTTGAGGTTTCACTCTGTTTTCTCCTATAGGGATACATGTATTTGAAACTCTAAATAAAACACGGTTTGTGCTAGCTCTTTGAAACTTGACACAATAAAGCAGTTTCAAGTTCTATCTCTATGGTTTGTTTGCTGTTGATGTAGCCCTAAGCAGAGACTGGCGAGAATCACTTTCATGGAAAGGGTCTGCCAACCTTCCAAAAAACTACGAGTTGCCTGAAATCTCAGCACACACTTTTTCACCCAATCTTGATGAAACTTTCAGGTAATGATCAGTACACCAATCCCACTTGGCTCGCCAAATCTCCTTCTTCTAGGTGAAACAGTTCGTTGGCAGTAACCGGTTTCATTTTGAGGTTTCACTCTGTTTTCTCCTATAGGGATACATGTATTTGGAACTCTAAATCAAACACGGTTTGTGCTAGCTCTTTCAAACTTGACACAATAAAGCAGTTTCAAGTTCTATCTCTATGGTTTGTTTGCTGTTGATGTAGCCCTAAGCAGAGACTGGCGAGAATCACTTTCATGGAAAGGGCCTGCCAACCTTCCAAAAAACTACGAGTTGCCTGAAATCTCAGCACACTCTTTTTCACCCAAACTTGATGAAACTTTCAGGTAATGATCAGTACACCAATCCCACTTGGCTCGCCAAATTTCGTTCTTCTAGGTGAAACCGTTCGTTGGCAGTAACCGGTTTCATTTTGAGGTTTCACTCTGTTTTCTCCTATAGGGATACATGTATTTGGAACTCTAAATCAAACACGGTTTGTGCTAGCTCTTTGAAACTTGACACAATAAAGCAGTTTCAAGTTCTATCACTAGGGTTTGTTTGCTGTTGATGTACCCCTAAGCAGAGACTGGCGAGAATCACTTTCATGGAAAGGGCCTGCCAAGCTTCCAAACAACTACAAGTTTCCTGAAATCTCAGCACACACTTTTTCACCCAATCTTGATGAAACTTTCAGGTAATGATCAGTACACCAATCCCACATGGCTCGCCAAATTTTGTTCTTCTAGGTGAAACCGTTCGTTGGCAGTAACCGGTTTCATTTTGAGGTTTCACTCTGTTTTCTCCTATAGGGATACATGTATTTGGAACTCTAAATCAAACACGGTTTGTGCTAGCTCTTTGAAACTTGACACAATAAAGCAGAATCAAGTTCTATCTCTATGGTTTGTTTGCTGTTGATGTAGCCCTAAGCAAAGACTGGCGAGAATCAGTTTCATGGAAAGGGCCTGCCAAGCTTCCAAAAAACTACGAGTTGCCTGAAATCTCAGCACACACTTTTTCACCCAATCTTGATGAAACTTTCAGGTAATGATCAGTACACCAATCCCACTTGGCTCGCCAAATTTCGTTCTTCTAGGTGAAACCGTTCGTTGGCAGTAACCGGATTCATTTTGAGGTTTCACTCTGTTTTCTCCTATAGGGATACATGTATTTGGAACTCTAAATCAAACACGGTTTGTGCTAGCTCTTTGAAACTTGACACCATAAAGCAATTTCAAGTTCTATCTCTATTGTTTGTTTGCTGTTCATGTAGCCCTAAGCAGAGACTGGCGAGAATCACTTTCATGGAAAGGGCCTGCCAAGCTTCCAAAAAACTACGAGTTGCCTGAAATCTCAGCACACACTTTTTTACCCAATCTTGAAGAAACTTTCAGGTAATGATCAGTACACCAATCCCACTTGGCTCGCCAAATTTCGTTCTTCTAGGTGAAACCGTTCATTGGCAGTAACCGGTTTCATTTTGAGGTTTCACTCTGTTTTCTCCTATAGGGATACATGTATTTGGAACTCTAAATCAAACACGGTTTGTGCTAGCTCTTTGAAACTTGACACCATAAAGCATTTTCAAGTTCTATCTCTATGGTTTGTTTGCTGTTGAAGTAGCCCTAAGAAGAGACTGGCGAGAATCACTTTCATGGAAAGGGCCTGCCAAGCTTCCATAAAACTACGAGTTGCCTGAAATCTCAGCACACACTTTTTCACCCAAACTTGATGAAACGTTCAGGTAATGATCAGCACACCAATCCCACTTGCCTCGCAAAATTTCGTTCTTCTAGGTGAAACCGTTCGTTGGCAGTAACCGGTTTCATTTTGAGGTTTCACTCTGTTTTCTCCTATAGGGATACATGCATTTGGAACTCTAAATCAAACACGGTTTGTGCTAGCTCTTTGAAACTTGACACCATAAAGCAGTTTCAAGTTCTATCTCTATGGTTTGTTTGCTGTTGATGTAGCCCTAAGCAGAGACTGGCGAGAATCACTTTCATGGAAAGGGCCTGCCAAGCTTCCAAAAAACTACGATTTTCTTGAAATCTCAGCACACACTTTTTCACCCAATCTTGATGAAACGTTCAGGTAATGATCAGTACACCAATCCCACTTGGCTTGCCAAATTTCGTTCTTCTAGGTGAAACCATTCGTTGGAAGTAACCGGTTTCATTTTGAGGTTTCACTCTGTTTTTTCCTATAGGGATACATGTATTTGGAACTCTAAATCAAACACGGTTTGTGCTAGCTCTTTGAAACTGGACACCATAAAGCAGTTTCAAGTTCTATCTCTATGGTTTGTTTGCTGTTGATGTAGCCCTAAGCAGAGACTGGCGAGAATCACTTTCATGGAAAGGGCCTGCCAAGCTTCCAAAAAACTACAAGTTGCCTGAAATTTCAGCACACACTTTTTTACCCAAACTTGATGAAACGTTCAGGTAATGATCAGTACACCAATCCCACTTGGCTCGCCAAATTTCGTTCTTCTAGGTGAAACCGTTCGTTGGCAGTAACCGGTTTCATTTTGAGGTTTCACTCTGTTTTCTCCTATACGGATATATGCATTTGGAACTCTAAATCAAACACGGTTTGTGCTAGCTCATTGAAACTTGACACAATAAAGCAGTTTCAAGTTCTATCTCTATGATTTGTTTGCTGTTGATGTAGCCCTAAGCAGAGACTGGCGAGAATCACTTTCATGGAAAGGGCCTGCCAAGCTTCCAAAAAACTACGAGTTGCCTGAAATCTCAGCACACACTTTTTCACCCAATCTTGATGAAACTTTCAGGTAATGATCAGTACACCAATCCCACTTGGGTCGCCAAATCTCCTTCTTCTAGGTGAAACAGTTCGTTGGCAGTAACCGGTTTCATTTTGAGGTTTCACTCTGTTTTCTCCTATAGGGATACATGTATTTGGAACTCTAAATCAAACACGGTTTTTGCTAGCTCTTTGAAACTTGACACCATAAAGCAGTTTCAAGTTCTATCTCTATGGTTTGTTAGCTGTTGATGTAGCCCTGAGCAGAGACTGGCGAGAATCAGTTTCATGGAAAGGGCCTGCCAAGCTTCCAAAAAACTACGAGTTCCTGAAATCTCAGCACACACTTTTTCACCCAATCTTGATGAAACATTCAGGTAATGATCAGCACACCAATCCCACTTGGCTCGCCAAATTTCGTTCTTCTAGGTGAAACCGTTCGTTGGCAGTAACCGGTTTCATTTTGAGGTTTCACTCTGTTTTCTCCTATAGGGATACATGTATTTGGAACTCTAAATCAAACACGGTTTGTGCTAGCTCTTTGAAACTTGACACCATAAAGCAATTTCAAGTTCTATCTCTATGGTTTGTTTGCTGTTGATGTAGCCCTAAGCAGAGACTGGCGAGAATCACTTTCATGAAAAGGGCCTGCCAAGCTTCCAAAAAACTACGAGTGGCCTGAAATCTCAGCACACACACTTTTTCACCCAATCTTGATGAAACTTTCAGGTAATGATCAGTACACCAATCCCACTTGGCTTGCCAAATCTCCTTCTTCTAGGTGAAACAGTTCGTTGGCAGTAACCGGTTTCATTTTGAGGTTTCACTCTGTTTTCTCCTATAGGGATACATGTATTTGGAACTCTAAATCAAACACGGTTTTTGCTAGCTCTTTGAAACTTGACACCATAAAGCAGTTTCAAGTTCTATCTCTATGGTTTGTTAGCTGTTGATGTAGCCCTGAGCATAGACTGGCGAGAATCAGTTTCATGGAAAGGGCCTGCCAAGCTTCCAAAAAACTACGAGTTGCCTGAAATCTCAGCACACACTTTTTCACCCAATCTTGATGAAACTTTCAGGTAATGATCAGTACACCAATCCCACTTGGCTCGCCAAATTTCGTTCTTCTAGGTGAAACCGTTCGTTGGCAGTAACCGGTTTCATTTTGAGGTTTCACTCTGTTTTCTCCTATAGGGATACATGTATTTGGAACTCTAAATCAAACACGGTTTGTGCTAGCTCTTTGAAACTTGACACCATAAAGCAGTTTCAAGTTCTATCTCTATAGTTTGTTTGCTGTTGATGTAGCCCTAAGCAGAGACTGGCGAGAATCAGTTTCATGGAAAGGGCCTGCCAAGCTTCCAAAAAACTACGAGTTGCCTGAAATCTCAGCACACACTTTTTCACCCAATCTTGATGAAACTTTCAGGTAATGATCAGTACACCAATCCCACTTGGCTCGCCAAATTTCGTTCTTCTAGGTGAAACCGTTCGTTGGCAGTAACCGGTTTCATTTTGAGGTTTCACTCTGTTTTCTCCTATAGGGATACATGTATTTGGAACTCTAAATCAAACACGGTTTGTGCTAGCTCTTTGAAACTTGACACCATAAAGCATTTTCAAGTTCTATCTCTATGGTTTGTTTGCTGTTGAAGTAGCCCTAAGAAGAGACTGGCGAGAATCACTTTCATGGAAAGGGCCTGCCAAGCTTCCATAAAACTACGAGTTGCCTGAAATCTCAGCACACACTTTTTCACCCAAACTTGATGAAACGTTCAGGTAATGATCAGCACACCAATCCCACTTGCCTCGCAAAATTTCGTTCTTCTAGGTGAAACCGTTCGTTGGCAGTAACCGGTTTCATTTTGAGGTTTCACTCTGTTTTCTCCTATAGGGATACATGCATTTGGAACTCTAAATCAAACACGGTTTGTGCTAGCTCTTTGAAACTTGACACCATAAAGCAGTTTCAAGTTCTATCTCTATGGTTTGTTTGCTGTTGATGTAGCCCTAAGCAGAGACTGGCGAGAATCACTTTCATGGAAAGGGCCTGCCAAGCTTCCAAAAAACTACGATTTTCTTGAAATCTCAGCACACACTTTTTCACCCAATCTTGATGAAACGTTCAGGTAATGATCAGTACACCAATCCCACTTGGCTTGCCAAATTTCGTTCTTCTAGGTGAAACCATTCGTTGGAAGTAACCGGTTTCATTTTGAGGTTTCACTCTGTTTTTTCCTATAGGGATACATGTATTTGGAACTCTAAATCAAACACGGTTTGTGCTAGCTCTTTGAAACTTGACACCATAAAGCAGTTTCAAGTTCTATCTCTATGGTTTGTTTGCTGTTGATGTAGCCCTAAGCAGAGACTGGCGAGAATCACTTTCATGGAAAGGGCCTGCCAAGCTTCCAAAAAACTACAAGTTGCCTGAAATTTCAGCACACACTTTTTTACCCAAACTTGATGAAACGTTCAGGTAATGATCAGTACACCAATCCCACTTGGCTCGCCAAATTTCGTTCTTCTAGGTGAAACCGTTCGTTGGCAGTAACCGGTTTCATTTTGAGGTTTCACTCTGTTTTCTCCTATACGGATATATGCATTTGGAACTCTAAATCAAACACGGTTTGTGCTAGCTCATTGAAACTTGACACAATAAAGCAGTTTCAAGTTCTATCTCTATGATTTGTTTGCTGTTGATGTAGCCCTAAGCAGAGACTGGCGAGAATCACTTTCATGGAAAGGGCCTGCCAAGCTTCCAAAAAACTACGAGTTGCCTGAAATCTCAGCACACACTTTTTCACCCAATCTTGATGAAACTTTCAGGTAATGATCAGTACACCAATCCCACTTGGCTCGCCAAATCTTCTTCTTCTAGGTGAAACAGTTCGTTGGCAGTAACCGGTTTCATTTTGAGGTTTCACTCTGTTTTCTCCTATAGGGATACATGTATTTGGAACTCTAAATCAAACACGGTTTTTGCTAGCTCTTTGAAACTTGACACCATAAAGCAGTTTCAAGTTCTATCTCTATGGTTTGTTAGCTGTTGATGTAGCCCTGAGCAGAGACTGGCGAGAATCAGTTTCATGGAAAGGGCCTGCCAAGCTTCCAAAAAACTACGAGTTGCCTGAAATCTCAGCACACACTTTTTCACCCAATCTTGATGAAACATTCAGGTAATGATCAGCACACCAATCCCACTTGGCTCGCCAAATTTCGTTCTTCTAGGTGAAACCGTTCGTTGGCAGTAACCGGTTTCATTTTGAGGTTTCACTCTGTTTTCTCCTATAGGGATACATGTATTTGGAACTCTAAATCAAACACGGTTTGTGCTAGCTCTTTGAAACTTGACACCATAAAGCACTTTCAAGTTCTATCTCTATGGTTTGTTTGCTGTTGATGTAGCCCTAAGCAGAGACTGGCGAGAATCACTTTCATTAAAAGGGCCTGCCAAGCTTCCAAAAAACTACGAGTGGCCTGAAATCTCAGCACACACACTTTTTCACCCAATCTTGATGAAACTTTCAGGTAATGATCAGTACACCAATCCCACTTGGCTTGCCAAATCTCCTTCTTCTAGGTGAAACAGTTCGTTGGCAGTAACCGGTTTCATTTTGAGGTTTCACTCTGTTTTCTCCTATAGGGATACATGTATTTGGAACTCTAAATCAAACACGGTTTTTGCTAGCTCTTTGAAACTTGACACCATAAAGCAGTTTCAAGTTCTATCTCTATGGTTTGTTAGCTGTTGATGTAGCCCTGAGCATAGACTGGCGAGAATCAGTTTCATGGAAAGGGCCTGCCAAGCTTCCAAAAAACTACGAGTTGCCTGAAATCTCAGCACACACTTTTTCACCCAATCTTGATGAAACTTTCAGGTAATGATCAGTACACCAATCCCACTTGGCTCGCCAAATTTCGTTCTTCTAGGTGAAACCGTTCGTTGGCAGTAACCGGTTTCATTTTGAGGTTTCACTCTGTTTTCTCCTATAGGGATACATGTATTTGGAACTCTAAATCAAACACGGTTTGTGCTAGCTCTTTGAAACTTGACACCATAAAGCAGTTTCAAGTTCTATCTCTATAGTTTGTTTGCTGTTGATGTAGCCCTAAGCAGAGACTGGCGAGAATCACTTTCATGGAAAGGGCCTGCCAAGCTTCCAAAAAACTACGAGTTGCCTGAAATCTCAGCACACACTTTTTCATCCAATCTTGATGAAACTTTCAGGTACTGATCAGTACACCAATCCCACTTGGCTCGCCAAATTTCGTTCTTCTAGGTGAAACCGTTCGTTGGCAGTAACCGGTTTCATTTTGAGGTTTTACTCTGTTTTCTCCTATAGGGATACATGTATTTGGAACTCTAAATCAAACACGGTTTGTGCTAGCTCTTTGAAACTTGACACATTAAAGCAGTTTCAAGTTCTATCTCTATGGTTTGTTTGCTGTTGATGTAGTCCTAAGCAGAGACTGGTGAGAATCACTTTCATGGAAAGGGCCTGCCAAGCTTCCAAAAAACTACGAGTTGCCTGAATTCTCAAAAACACTTTTTCACCCAATCTTGATGATACTTTCAGGTAATGATCAGTAAACAATCCCACTTGGCTGGCCAAATTTTGTTCTTCTAGGTTAAACCGTTCGTTTGCAGTAACCATTTTTATTTTGAGGTTTCACTCTGTTTTCTCCTATAGGGATACATGTATTTGGAACTCTAAATCAAACACGGTTTGTGCTAGCTCTTTCAAACTTGACACAATAAAGCATTTTCAAGTTCTATCTCTATGGTTTGTTTGCTGTTGATGTAGCCCTAAGCAGAGACTGGCGAGAATCACTTTCATGGAAAGGGCCTGCCAACCTTCCAAAAAACTACGAGTTGCCTGAAATCTCAGCACACTCTTTTTCACCCAAACTTGATGAAACTTTCAGGTAATGATCAGTACACCAATCCCACTTGGCTCGCCAAATTTCCTTCTTCTAGGTGAAACCGTTCGTTGGCAGTAACCGGTTTCATTTTGAGGTTTCACTCTGTTTTCTCCTATAGGGATACATGTATTTGGAACTCTAAATCAAACACGGTTTGTGCTAGCTCTTTGAAACTTGACATAATAAAGCAGTTTCAAGTTCTATCACTAGGGTTTGTTTGCTGTTGATGTACCCCTAAGCAGAGACTGGCGAGAATCACTTTCATGGAAAGGGCCTGCCAAGCTTCCAAACAACTACAAGTTTCCTGAAATCTCAGCACACACTTTTTCACCCAATCTTGATGAAACTTTCAGGTAATGATCAGTACACCAATCCCACATGGCTCGCCAAATTTTGTTCTTCTAGGTGAAACCGTTCGTTGGCAGTAACCGGTTTCATTTTGAGGTTTCACTCTGTTTTCTCCTATAGGGATACATGTATTTGGAACTCTAAATCAAACACGGTTTGTGCTAGCTCTTTGAAACTTGACACAATAAAGCAGATTCAAGTTCTATCTCTATGGTTTGTTTGCTGTTGATGTAGCCCTAAGCAAAGACTGGCGAGAATCAGTTTCATGGAAAGGGCCTGCCAAGCTTCCAAAAAACTACGAGTTGCCTGAAATCTCAGCACACACTTTTTCACCCAATCTTGATGAAACTTTCAGGTAATGATCAGTACACCAATCCCACTTGGCTCGCCAAATTTCGTTCTTCTAGGTGAAACCGTTCGTTGGCAGTAACCGGATTCATTTTGAGGTTTCACTCTGTTTTCTCCTATAGGGATACATGTATTTGGAACTCTAAATCAAACACGGTTTGTGCTAGCTCTTTGAAACTTGACACCATAAAGCAATTTCAAGTTCTATCTCTATTGTTTGTTTGCTGTTCATGTAGCCCTAAGCAGAGACTGGCGAGAATCACTTTCATGGAAAGGGCCTGCCAAGCTTCCAAAAAACTACGAGTTGCCTGAAATCTCAGCACACACTTTTTTACCCAATCTTGAAGAAACTTTCAGGTAATGATCAGTACACCAATCCCACTTGGCTCGCCAAATTTCGTTCTTCTAGGTGAAACCGTTCGTTGGCAGTAACCGGTTTCATTTGGATGTTTCACTCTGTTTTCTCCTATAGGGATACATGTATTTGGAACTCTAAATCAAACACGGTTTGTGCTAGCTCTTTGAAACTTGACACCATAAAGCATTTTCAAGTTCTATCTCTATGGTTTGTTTGCTGTTGATGTAGCCCTAAGAAGAGACTGGCGAGAATCACTTTCATGGAAAGGGCCTGCCATGCTTCCATAAAACTACGAGTTGCCTGAAATCTCAGCACACACTTTTTCACCCAAACTTGATGAAACGTTCAGGTAATGATCAGCACACCAATCCCACTTGCCTCGCAAAATTTCGTTCTTCTAGGTGAAACCGTTCGTTGGCAGTAACCGGTTTCATTTTGAGGTTTCACTCTGTTTTCTCCTATAGGGATACATGCATTTGGAACTCTAAATCAAACACGGTTTGTGCTAGCTCTTTGAAACTTGACACCATAAAGCAGTTTCAAGTTCTATCTCTATGGTTTGTTTGCTGTTGATGTAGCCCAAAGCAGAGACTGGCGAGAATCACTTTCATGGAAAGGGCCTGCCAAGCTTCCAAAAAACTACGATTTTCTTGAAATCTCAGCACACACTTTTTCACCCAATCTTGATGAAACGTTCAGGTAGTGATCAGTACACCAATCCCACTTGGCTTGCCAAATTTCGTTCTTCTAGGTGAAACCATTCGTTGGAAGTAACCGGTTTCATTTTGAGGTTTCACTCTGTTTTTTCCTATAGGGATACATGTATTTGGAACTCTAAATCAAACACGGTTTGTGCTAGCTCTTTGAAACTTGACACCATAAAGCAGTTTCAAGTTCTATCTCTATGGTTTGTTTGCTGTTGATGTAGCCCTAAGCAGAGACTGGCGAGAATCACTTTCATGGAAAGGGCCTGCCAAGCTTCCAAAAAACTACAAGTTGCCTGAAATTTCAGCACACACTTTTTTACCCAAACTTGATGAAACGTTCAGGTAATGATCAGTACACCAATCCCACTTGGCTCGCCAAATTTCGTTCTTCTAGGTGAAACCGTTCGTTGGCAGTAACCGGTTTCATTTTGAGGTTTCACTCTGTTTTCTCCTATACGGATATATGCATTTGGAACTCTAAATCAAACACGGTTTGTGCTAGCTCTTTGAAACTTGACACAATAAAGCAGTTTCAAGTTCTATCTCTATGGTTTGTTTGCTGTTGATGTAGCCCTAAGCAGAGACTGGCGAGAATCACTTTCATGGAAAGGGCCTGCCAAGCTTCCAAAAAACTACGACTTGCCTGAAATCTCAGCACACACTTTTTCACCCAATCTTGATGAAACTTTCAGGTAATGATCAGTACACCAATCCCACTTGGCTCGCCAAATCTCCTTCTTCTAGGTGAAACAGTTCGTTGGCAGTAACCGGTTTCATTTTGAGGTTTCACTCTGTTTTCTCCTATAGGGATACATGTATTTGGAACTCTAAATCAAACACGGTTTTTGCTAGCTCTTTGAAACTTGACACCATAAAGCAGTTTCAAGTTCTATCTCTATGGTTTGTTAGCTGTTGATGTAGCCCTGAGCAGAGACTGGCGAGAATCAGTTTCATGGAAAGGGCCTGCCAAGCTTCCAAAAAACTACGAGTTGCCTGAAATCTCAGCACACACTTTTTCACCCAATCTTGATGAAACATTCAGGTAATGATCAGTACACCAATCCCACATGGCTCGCCAAATTTTGTTCTTCTAGGTGAAACCGTTCGTTGGCAGTAACCGGTTTCATTTTGAGGTTTCACTCTGTTTTCTCCTATAGGGATACATGTATTTGGAACTCTAAATCAAACACGGTTTGTGCTAGCTCTTTGAAACTTGACACAATAAAGCAGATTCAAGTTCTATCTCTATGGTTTGTTTGCTGTTGATGTAGCCCTAAGCAAAGACTGGCGAGAATCAGTTTCATGGAAAGGGCCTGCCAAGCTTCCAAAAAACTACGAGTTGCCTGAAATCTCAGCACACACTTTTTCACCCAATCTTGATGAAACTTTCAGGTAATGATCAGTACACCAATCCCACTTGGCTCGCCAAATTTCGTTCTTCTAGGTGAAACCGTTCGTTGGCAGTAACCGTTTTCATTTTGAGGTTTCACTCTGTTTTCTCCTATAGGGATACATGTATTTGGAACTCTAAATCAAACACGGTTTGTGCTAGCTCTTTGAAACTTGACACCATAAAGCAATTTCAAGTTCTATCTCTATTGTTTGTTTGCTGTTCATGTAGCCCTAAGCAGAGACTGGCGAGAATCACTTTCATGGAAAGGGCCTGCCAAGCTTCCAAAAAACTACGAGTTGCCTGAAATCTCAGCACACACTTTTTTACCCAATCTTGAAGAAACTTTCAGGTAATGATCAGTACACCAATCCCACTTGGCTCGCCAAATTTCGTTCTTCTAGGTGAAACCGTTCGTTGGCAGTAACCGGTTTCATTTTGAGGTTTCACTCTGTTTTCTCCTATAGGGATACATGTATTTGGAACTCTAAATCAAACACGGTTTGTGCTAGGTCTTTGAAACTTGACACAATAAAGCAGTTTCAAGTTCTATCTCTATGGTTTGTTTGCTGTTGATGTAGCCCTAAGCAGAGACTGGCGAGAATCACTTTCATGAAAAGGGCCTGCCAAGCTTCCAAAAAACTACGAGTTGCCTGAAATCTCAGCACACACACTTTTTCACCCAATCTTGATGAAACTTTCAGGTAATGATCAGTACACCAATCCCACTTGGCTCGCCAAATCTCCTTCTTCTAGGTGAAACAGTTCGTTGGCAGTAACCGGTTTCATTTTGAGGTTTCACTCTGTTTTCTCCTATAGGGATACATGTATTTGGAACTCTAAATCAAACACGGTTTTTGCTAGCTCTTTGAAACTTGACACCATAAAGCAGTTTCAAGTTCTATCTCTATGGTTTGTTAGCTGTTGATGTAGCCCTGAGCAGAGACAGGCGAGAATCAGTTTCATGGAAAGGGCCTGCCAAGCTTCCAAAAAACTACCAGTTGCCTGAAATCTCAGCACACACTTTTTCACCCAATCTTGATGAAACTTTCAGGTAATGATCAGTACACCAATCCCACTTGGCTCGCCAAATTTCGTTCTTCTAGGTGAAACCGTTCGTTGGCAGTAACCGGTTTCATTTTGAGGTTTCACTCTGTTTTCTCCTATAGGGATACATGTATTTGGAACTCTAAATCAAACACGGTTGTGCTAGCTCTTTGAAACTTGACACCATAAACCAGTTTCAAGTTCTATCTCTATGGTTTGTTTGCTGTTGATGTAGCCCTAAGCAGAGACTGTCGAGAATCACTTTCATGGAAAGGGCCTGCCAAGCTTCCAAAAAACTACGAGTTGCCTGAAATCTCAGCACACACTTTTTCACCCAATCTTGATGAAACGTTCAGGTAATGATCAGTACACCAATCCCACTTGGCTTGCCAAATTTCGTTCTTCTAGGTGAAACCATTCGTTGGAAGTAACCGGTTTCATTTTGAGGTTTCACTCTGTTTTTTCCTATAGGGATACATGTATTTGGAACTCTAAATCAAACACGGTTTGTGCTAGCTCTTTGAAACTTGACACCATAAAGCAGTTTCAAGTTCTATCTCTATGGTTTGTTTGCTATTCATATAGCCCTAAGCAGAGACTGGCGAGAATCACTTTCATGGAAAGGGCCTGCCAAGCTTCCAAAAAACTACAAGTTGCCTGAAATTTCAGCACACACTTTTTTACCCAAACTTGATGAAACGTTCAGGTAATGATCAGTACACCAATCCCACTTGGCTCGCCAAATTTCGTTCTTCTAGGTGAAACCGTTCGTTGGCAGTAACCGGTTTCATTTTGAGGTTTCACTCTGTTTTCTCCTATACGGATATATGCATTTGGAACTCTAAATCAAACACGGTTTGTGCTAGCTCTTTGAAACTTGACACAATAAAGCAGTTTCAAGTTCTATCTCTATGGTTTGTTTGCTGTTGATGTAGCCCTAAGCAGAGACTGGCGAGAATCACTTTCATGGAAAGGGCCTGCCAAGCTTCCAAAAAACTACGAGTTGCCTGAAATCTCAGCACACACTTTTTCACCCAATCTTGATGAAACTTTCAGGTAATGATCAGTACACCAATCCCACTTGGCTCGCCAAATCTCCTTCTTCTAGGTGAAACAGTTCGTTGGCAGTAACCGGTTTCATTTTGAGGTTTCACTCTGTTTTCTCCTATAGGGATACATGTATTTGGAACTCTAAATCAAACACGGTTTGTGCTAGCTCTTTGAAACTTGACACATTAAAGCAGTTTCAAGTTCTATCTCTATGGTTTGTTTGCTGTTGATGTAGTCCTAAGCAGAGACTGGTGAGAATCACTTTCATGGAAAGGGCCTGCCAAGCTTCCAAAAAACTACGAGTTGCCTGAATTCTCAAAAACACTTTTTCACCCAATCTTGATGATACTTTCAGGTAATGATCAGTAAACAATCCCACTTGGCTGGCCAAATTTTGTTCTTCTAGGTTAAACCGTTCGTTTGCAGTAACCATTTTTATTTTGAGGTTTCACTCTGTTTTCTCCTATAGGGATACATGTATTTGGAACTCTAAATCAAACACGGTTTGTGCTAGCTCTTTGAAAATTGACACAATAAAGCAGTTTCAAGTTCTATCTCTATGGTTTGTTTGCTGTTGATGTAGCCCTAAGCAGAGACTGGCGAGAATCACTTTCATGGAAAGGGCCTGCCAAGCTTCCAAAAAACTACGAGTTGCCTGAAATCTCAGCACACACTTTTTCACCCAATCTTGATGAAACTTTCAGGTAATGATCAGTACAACAATCCCACTTGGCTCGCCAAATTTCGTTCTTCTAGGTGAAACCGTTCGTTGGCAGTAACCGGTTTCATTTTGAGGTTTCACTCTGTTTTCTCCTATAGGGATACATGTATTTGGAACTCTAAATCAAACACGGTTTGTGCTAGCTCTTTGAAACTTGACACCATAAAGCAGTTTCAAATTCTATCTCTATGGTTTGTTTGCTGTTGATGTAGCCCTAAGCAGAGACTGGCGAGAATCACTTTCATGAAAAGGGCCTGCCAAGCTTCCAAAAAACTACGAGTTGCCTGAAATCTCAGCACACACTTTTTCACCCAATCTTGATGAAACTTTCAGGTAATGATCAGTACACCAATCCCACTTGGCTCGCCAAATTTCGTTCTTCTAGGTGAAACCGTTCGTTGGCAGTAACCGGTTTCATTTTGAGGTTTCACTCTGTTTTCTCCTATAGGGATACATGTATTTGGAACTCTAAATCAAACACGGTTTGTGCTAGCTCTTTGAAACTTGACACCATAAAGCATTTTCAAGTTCTATCTCTATGGTTTGTTTGCTGTTGATGTAGCCCTAAGAAGAGACTGGCGAGAATCACTTTCATGGAAAGGGCCTGCCATGCTTCCATAAAACTACGAGTTGCCTGAAATCTCAGCACACACTTTTTCACCCAAACTTGATGAAACGTTCAGGTAATGATCAGCACACCAATCCCACTTGCCTCGCAAAATTTCGTTCTTCTAGGTGAAACCGTTCGTTGGCAGTAACCGGTTTCATTTTGAGGTTTCACTCTGTTTTCTCCTATAGGGATACATGCATTTGGAACT
Source organism: Ictidomys tridecemlineatus (assembly GCF_052094955.1). NCBI lineage: Eukaryota > Metazoa > Chordata > Mammalia > Rodentia > Sciuridae > Ictidomys > Ictidomys tridecemlineatus. The sequence goes on along the minus strand of NW_027521831.1, from coordinate 22,415 downwards.
CTAAATCAAACACGGTTTGTGCTAGCTCTTTGAAACTTGACACCATAAAGCAGTTTCAAGTTCTATCTCTATGGTTTGTTTGCTGTTGATGTAGCCCAAAGCAGAGACTGGCGAGAATCACTTTCATGGAAAGGGCCTGCCAAGCTTCCAAAAAACTACGATTTTCTTGAAATCTCAGCACACACTTTTTCACCCAATCTTGATGAAACGTTCAGGTAGTGATCAGTACACCAATCCCACTTGGCTTGCCAAATTTCGTTCTTCTAGGTGAAACCATTCGTTGGAAGTAACCGGTTTCATTTTGAGGTTTCACTCTGTTTTTTCCTATAGGGATACATGTATTTGGAACTCTAAATCAAACACGGTTTGTGCTAGCTCTTTGAAACTTGACACCATAAAGCAGTTTCAAGTTCTATCTCTATGGTTTGTTTGCTGTTGATGTAGCCCTAAGCAGAGACTGGCGAGAATCACTTTCATGGAAAGGGCCTGCCAAGCTTCCAAAAAACTACAAGTTGCCTGAAATTTCAGCACACACTTTTTTACCCAAACTTGATGAAACGTTCAGGTAATGATCAGTACACCAATCCCACTTGGCTCGCCAAATTTCGTTCTTCTAGGTGAAACCGTTCGTTGGCAGTAACCGGTTTCATTTTGAGGTTTCACTCTGTTTTCTCCTATACGGATATATGCATTTGGAACTCTAAATCAAACACGGTTTGTGCTAGCTCTTTGAAACTTGACACAATAAAGCAGTTTCAAGTTCTATCTCTATGGTTTGTTTGCTGTTGATGTAGCCCTAAGCAGAGACTGGCGAGAATCACTTTCATGGAAAGGGCCTGCCAAGCTTCCAAAAAACTACGAGTTGCCTGAAATCTCAGCACACACTTTTTCACCCAATCTTGATGAAACTTTCAGGTAATGATCAGTACACCAATCCCACTTGGCTCGCCAAATCTCCTTCTTCTAGGTGAAACAGTTCGTTGGCAGTAACCGGTTTCATTTTGAGGTTTCACTCTGTTTTCTCCTATAGGGATACATGTATTTGGAACTCTAAATCAAACACGGTTTTTGCTAGCTCTTTGAAACTTGACACCATAAAGCAGTTTCAAGTTCTATCTCTATGGTTTGTTAGCTGTTGATGTAGCCCTGAGCAGAGACTGGCGAGAATCAGTTTCATGGAAAGGGCCTGCCAAGCTTCCAAAAAACTACGAGTTGCCTGAAATCTCAGCACACACTTTTTCACCCAATCTTGATGAAACATTCAGGTAATGATCAGTACACCAATCCCACATGGCTCGCCAACTTTTGTTCTTCTAGGTGAAACCGTTCGTTGGCAGTAACCGGTTTCATTTTGAGGTTTCACTCTGTTTTCTCCTATAGGGATACATGTATTTGGAACTCTAAATCAAACACGGTTTGTGCTAGCTCTTTGAAACTTGACACAATAAAGCAGATTCAAGTTCTATCTCTATGGTTTGTTTGCTGTTGATGTAGCCCTAAGCAAAGACTGGCGAGAATCAGTTTCATGGAAAGGGCCTGCCAAGCTTCCAAAAAACCACGAGTTGCCTGAAATCTCAGCACACACTTTTTCACCCAATCTTGATGAAACTTTCAGGTAATGATCAGTACACCAATCCCACTTGGCTCGCCAAATTTCGTTCTTCTAGGTGAAACCGTTCGTTGGCAGTAACCGTTTTCATTTTGAGGTTTCACTCTGTTTTCTCCTATAGGGATACATGTATTTGGAACTCTAAATCAAACACGGTTTGTGCTAGCTCTTTGAAACTTGACACCATAAAGCAATTTCAAGTTCTATCTCTATTGTTTGTTTGCTGTTCATGTAGCCCTAAGCAGAGACTGGCGAGAATCACTTTCATGGAAAGGGCCTGCCAAGCTTCCAAAAAACTACGAGTTGCCTGAAATCTCAGCACACACTTTTTTACCCAATCTTGAAGAAACTTTCAGGTAATGATCAGTACACCAATCCCACTTGGCTCGCCAAATTTCGTTCTTCTAGGTGAAACCGTTCGTTGGCAGTAACCGGTTTCATTTTGAGGTTTCACTCTGTTTTCTCCTATAGGGATACATGTATTTGGAACTCTAAATCAAACACGGTTTGTGCTAGGTCTTTGAAACTTGACACAATAAAGCAGTTTCAAGTTCTATCTCTATGGTTTGTTTGCTGTTGATGTAGCCCTAAGCAGAGACTGGCGAGAATCACTTTCATGAAAAGGGCCTGCCAAGCTTCCAAAAAACTACGAGTTGCCTGAAATCTCAGCACACACACTTTTTCACCCAATCTTGATGAAACTTTCAGGTAATGATCAGTACACCAATCCCACTTGGCTCGCCAAATCTCCTTCTTCTAGGTGAAACAGTTCGTTGGCAGTAACCGGTTTCATTTTGAGGTTTCACTCTGTTTTCTCCTATAGGGATACATGTATTTGGAACTCTAAATCAAACACGGTTTTTGCTAGCTCTTTGAAACTTGACACCATAAAGCAGTTTCAAGTTCTATCTCTATGGTTTGTTAGCTGTTGATGTAGCCCTGAGCAGAGACAGGCGAGAATCAGTTTCATGGAAAGGGCCTGCCAAGCTTCCAAAAAACTACCAGTTGCCTGAAATCTCAGCACACACTTTTTCACCCAATCTTGATGAAACTTTCAGGTAATGATCAGTACACCAATCCCACTTGGCTCGCCAAATTTCGTTCTTCTAGGTGAAACCGTTCGTTGGCAGTAACCGGTTTCATTTTGAGGTTTCACTCTGTTTTCTCCTATAGGGATACATGTATTTGGAACTCTAAATCAAACACGGTTTGTGCTAGCTCTTTGAAACTTGACACCATAAACCAGTTTCAAGTTCTATCTCTATGGTTTGTTTGCTGTTGATGTAGCCCTAAGCAGAGACTGTCGAGAATCACTTTCATGGAAAGGGCCTGCCAAGCTTCCAAAAAACTACGAGTTGCCTGAAATCTCAGCACACACTTTTTCACCCAATCTTGATGAAACGTTCAGGTAATGATCAGTACACCAATCCCACTTGGCTTGCCAAATTTCGTTCTTCTAGGTGAAACCATTCGTTGGAAGTAACCGGTTTCATTTTGAGGTTTCACTCTGTTTTTTCCTATAGGGATACATGTATTTGGAACTCTAAATCAAACACGGTTTGTGCTAGCTCTTTGAAACTTGACACCATAAAGCAGTTTCAAGTTCTATCTCTATGGTTTGTTTGCTATTCATATAGCCCTAAGCAGAGACTGGCGAGAATCACTTTCATGGAAAGGGCCTGCCAAGCTTCCAAAAAACTACAAGTTGCCTGAAATTTCAGCACACACTTTTTTACCCAAACTTGATGAAACGTTCAGGTAATGATCAGTACACCAATCCCACTTGGCTCGCCAAATTTCGTTCTTCTAGGTGAAACCGTTCGTTGGCAGTAACCGGTTTCATTTTGAGGTTTCACTCTGTTTTCTCCTATACGGATATATGCATTTGGAACTCTAAATCAAACACGGTTTGTGCTAGCTCTTTGAAACTTGACACAATAAAGCAGTTTCAAGTTCTATCTCTATGGTTTGTTTGCTGTTGATGTAGCCCTAAGCAGAGACTGGCGAGAATCACTTTCATGGAAAGGGCCTGCCAAGCTTCCAAAAAACTACGAGTTGCCTGAAATCTCAGCACACACTTTTTCACCCAATCTTGATGAAACTTTCAGGTAATGATCAGTACACCAATCCCACTTGGCTCGCCAAATCTCCTTCTTCTAGGTGAAACAGTTCGTTGGCAGTAACCGGTTTCATTTTGAGGTTTCACTCTGTTTTCTCCTATAGGGATACATGTATTTGGAACTCTAAATCAAACACGGTTTGTGCTAGCTCTTTGAAACTTGACACATTAAAGCAGTTTCAAGTTCTATCTCTATGGTTTGTTTGCTGTTGATGTAGTCCTAAGCAGAGACTGGTGAGAATCACTTTCATGGAAAGGGCCTGCCAAGCTTCCAAAAAACTACGAGTTGCCTGAATTCTCAAAAACACTTTTTCACCCAATCTTGATGATACTTTCAGGTAATGATCAGTAAACAATCCCACTTGGCTGGCCAAATTTTGTTCTTCTAGGTTAAACCGTTCGTTTGCAGTAACCATTTTTATTTTGAGGTTTCACTCTGTTTTCTCCTATAGGGATACATGTATTTGGAACTCTAAATCAAACACGGTTTGTGCTAGCTCTTTGAAAATTGACACAATAAAGCAGTTTCAAGTTCTATCTCTATGGTTTGTTTGCTGTTGATGTAGCCCTAAGCAGAGACTGGCGAGAATCACTTTCATGGAAAGGGCCTGCCAAGCTTCCAAAAAACTACGAGTTGCCTGAAATCTCAGCACACACTTTTTCACCCAATCTTGATGAAACTTTCAGGTAATGATCAGTACAACAATCCCACTTGGCTCGCCAAATTTCGTTCTTCTAGGTGAAACCGTTCGTTGGCAGTAACCGGTTTCATTTTGAGGTTTCACTCTGTTTTCTCCTATAGGGATACATGTATTTGGAACTCTAAATCAAACACGGTTTGTGCTAGCTCTTTGAAACTTGACACCATAAAGCAGTTTCAAATTCTATCTCTATGGTTTGTTTGCTGTTGATGTAGCCCTAAGCAGAGACTGGCGAGAATCACTTTCATGAAAAGGGCCTGCCAAGCTTCCAAAAAACTACGAGTTGCCTGAAATCTCAGCACACACTTTTTTACCCAATCTTGATGAAACTTTCAGGTAATGATCAGTACACCAATCCCACTTGGCTCGCCAAATTTCGTTCTTCTAGGTGAAACCGTTCGTTGGCAGTAACCGGTTTCATTTTGAGGTTTCACTCTGTTTTCTCCTATAGGGATACATGTATTTGGAACTCTAAATCAAACACGGTTTGTGCTAGCTTTTTGAAACTAGACACCATAAAGCAGTTTCAAGGTCTATGTCTATGGTTTGTTTGCTGTTGATGTAGCCCTATGCAGAGACTGGCGAGAATCACTTTCATGGAAAGGGCCTGCCAAGCTTCCAAAAAACTACGAGTTGCCTGAAATCTCAGCACACACTTTTTCACCCAATCTTGATGAAACTTTCAGGTCATGATCAGTACACCAATCCCACTTGGCTCGCCAAATTTCGTTCTTCTAGGTGAAACCGTTCGTTGGCAGTAACCGGTCTCATTTTGAGGTTTCACTCTGTTTTCTCCTATGGGGATACATGTATTTGGAACTCTAAATCAAACACGGTTTGTGCTAGCTCTTTGAAACTTGACACCATAATGCAGTTTCAAGTATTATCTCTATGGTTTGTTTGCTGTTGATGTATCCCTAAGCAGAGACTGGCCAGAATCACTTTCATGGAAAGGGCCTGCCAAGCTTCCAAAAAACTACGAGTTGCCTGAAATCTGAGCACACACTTTTTCACCCAATCTTGATGAAACTTTCAGGTCATGATCAGTACACCAATCCCACTTGGCTCGCCAAATTTCGTTCTTCTAGGTGAAACCGTTCGTTGGCAGTAACCGGTCTCATTTTGAGGTTTCACTCTGTTTTCTCCTATAGGGATACATGTATTTGGAACTCTAAATCAAACACGGTTTGTGCTAGCTCTTTGAAACTTGACACCATAAAGCAGTTTCAAATTCTATCTCTATGGTTTGTTTGCTGTTGATGTAGCCCTAAGCAGAGACTTGCGAGAATCACTTTCATGAAAAGGGCCTGCCAAGCTTCCAAAAAACTACGAGTTGCCTGAAATCTCAGCACACACTTTTTTACCCAATCTTGATGAAACTTTCAGGTAATGATCAGTACACCAATCCCACTTGACTCGCCAAATTTCGTTCTTCTAGGTGAAACCGTTCGTTGGCAGTAACCGGTTTCATTTTGAGGTTTCACTCTGTTTTCTCCTATAGGGATACATGTATTTGGGACTCTAAATCAAACACGGTTTGTGCTAGCTTTTTGAAACTAGACACCATAAAGCAGTTTCAAGGTCTATGTCTATGGTTTGTTTGCTGTTGATGTAGCCCTATGCAGAGACTGGCGAGAATCACTTTCATGGAAAGGGCCTGCCAAGCTTCCAAAAAACTACGAGTTGCCTGAAATCTCAGCACACACTTTTTCACCCAATCTTGATGAAACTTTCAGGTAATGATCAGTACACCAATCCCACTTGGCTCGCCAAATTTCGTTCTTCTAGATGAAACCGTTCGTTGGCAGTAACCGGTTTCATTTGGAGGTTTCACTCTGTTTTCTCCTATAGGGATACATGTATTTGGAACTCTAAATCAAACACGGTTTGTGCTAGCTCTTTGAAACTTGACACCATAAAGCAGTTTCAAGTTCTATCTCTATGGTTTGTTTGCTGTTGATGTAGCCCTAAGCAGAGACTGGCGAGAATCACTTTCATGGAAAGGGCCTGCCAAGCTTCCAAAAAACTACGAGTTGCCTGAAATCTCAGCACACACTTTTTCACCCAATCTTGATGAAACTTTCAGGTCATGATCAGTACACCAATCCCACTTGGCTCGCCAAATTTCCTTCTTCTAGGTGAAACCGTTCGTTGGCAGTAACCGGTTTCATTTTGAGGTTTCACTCTGTTTTCTCCTATAGGGATACATGTATTTGGAACTCTAAATCAAACACGGTTTGTGCTAGCTCTTTGAAACTTGACACCATAAAGCAGTTTCAAGTTCTATCTCTATGGTTTGTTTGCTGTTGATGTAGCCCTAAGCAGAGACTGGCGAGAATCACTTTCATGGAAAGGGCCTGCCAAGCTTCCAAAAAACTACGAGTTGCCTGAAATCTCAGCACACACTTTTTCACCCAATCTTGATGAAACTTTCAGGTAATGATCAGTACGCCAATCCCACTTGGCTCGCCAAATTTTGTTCTTGTAGGTGAAACCGTTCGTTGGCAGTAACCGGTTTCATTTGGAGGTTTCACTCTGTTTTCTCCTATAGGGATACATGTATTTGGAACTCTAAATCAAACACGGTTTGTGCTAGCTCTTTGAAACTTGACACCATAAAGCAGTTTCAAGTTCTATCTCTATGGTTTGTTTGCTGTTGATGTAGCCCTAAGCAGAGACTGGCGAGAATCACTTTCATGGAAAGGGCCTGCCAAGCTTCCAAACAACTACGAGTTGCCTGAAATCTCAGCACACACTTTTTCACCCAATCTTGATGAAACTTTCAGGTAATGATCAGTACACCAATCCCACTTGGCTCGCCAAATTTCGTTCTTCTAGGTGAAACCGTTCGTTGGCAGTAACCGGTTTCATTTTGAGGTTTCACTCTGTTTTCTCCTATAGGGATACCTGTATTTGGAACTCTAAATCAAACACGGTTTGTGCTAGCTCTTTGAAACTTGACACTATAATGCAGTTTCAAGTTCTATCTCTATGGTTTGTTTGCTGTTGATGTATCCCTAAGCAGAGACTGGCCAGAATCACTTTCATGGAAAGGGCCTGCCAAGCTTCCAAACAACTACGAGTTGCCTGAAATCTCAGCACACACTTTTTCACCCAATCTTGATGAAACTTTCAGGTAATGATCAGTACACCAATCCCACTTGGCTCGCCAAATTTCGTTCTTCTAGGTGAAACCGTTCGTTGGCAGTAACCGGTTTCATTTTGAGGTTTCACTCTGTTTTCTCCTATAGGGATACATGTATTTGGAACTCTAAATCAAACACGGTTTGTGCTAGCTCTTTGAAACTTGACACCATAAAGCAGTTTCAAGTTCTATCTCTATGGTTTGTTTGTTGTTGATGTAGCCCTAAGCAGAGACTGGCGAGAATCACTTTCATGGAAAGGGCCTGCCAAGCTTCCAAAAAACTACGAGTTCCCTGAAATCTCAGCACACACTTTTTCACCAAATCTTGATGAAACTTTCAGGTAATGATCAGTACACCAATCCCACTTGGCTCGCCAAATTTCGTTCTTCTAGGTGAAACCGTTCGTTGGCAGTAACCGGTTTCATTTTGAGGTTTCACTCTGTTTTCTCCTATAGGGATACATGTATTTGGAACTCTAAATCAAACACGGTTTGTGCTAGCTCTTTGAAACTTGACACCATAAAGCAGTTTCAAGTTCTATCTCTATGGTTTGTTTGCTGTTGATGTAGCCCTAAGCAGAGACTGGCGAGAATCACTTTCATGGAAAGGGCCTGCCAAGCTTCCAAAAAACTACGAGTTGCCTGAAATCTCAGCACACACTTTTTCACCCAATCTTGATGAAACTTTCAGGTAATGATCAGTACACCAATCCCACTTGGCTCGCCAAATTTCGTTCTTCTAGATGAAACCGTTCGTTGGCAGTAACCGGTTTCATTTGGAGGTTTCACTCTGTTTTCTCCTATAGGGATACATGTATTTGGAACTCTAAATCAAACACGGTTTGTGCTAGCTCTTTGAAACTTGACACCATAAAGCAGTTTCAAGTTCTATCTCTATGGTTTGTTTGCTGTTGATGTAGCCCTAAGCAGAGACTGGCGAGAATCACTTTCATGGAAAGGGCCTGCCAAGCTTCCAAAAAACTACGAGTTGCCTGAAATCTCAGCACACACTTTTTCACCCAATCTTGATGAAACTTTCAGGTCATGATCAGTACACCAATCCCACTTGGCTCGCCAAATTTCGTTCTTCTAGTGAAACCGTTAGTTGGCAGTAACCAGTTTCATTTTGAGGTTTCACTCTGTTTTCTCCTATAGGGATACATGTATTTGGAACTCTAAATCAAACACGGTTTGTGCTAGCTCTTTGAAACTTGACACCATAAAGCAGTTTCAAGTTCTATCTCTATGGTTTGTTTGCTGTTGATGTAGCCCTAAGCAGAGACTGGCGAGAATCACTTTCATGGAAAGGGCCTGCCAAGCTTCGAAAAAACTACGAGTTGCCTCAAATCTCAGCACACTTTTTCACCCAATCTTGATGAAACTTTCAGGTAATGATCAGTACACCAATCCCACTTGGCTCGCCAAATTTCGTTCTTCTAGGTGAAACCGTTCGTTGGCAGTAACCGGTTTCATTTTGAGGTTTCACTCTGTTTTCTCCTATAGGGATACATGTATTTGGAACTCTAAATCAAACACGGTTTGTGCTAGCTCTTTGAAACTTGACACCATAAAGCAGTTTCAAGTTCTATCTCTATGGTTTGTTTGCTGTTGATGTAGCACTAAGCAGAGACTGGCGAGAATCACTTTCATGGAAAGGGCCTGCCAAGCTTCCAAAAAACTACGAGTTGCCTGAAATCTCAGCACACACTTTTTCACCCAATCTTGATGAAACTTTCTGGTAATGATCAGTACACCAATCCCACTTGGCTCGCCAAATTTCGTTCTTCTAGGTGAAACAGTTCGTTGGCAGTAACCGGTTTCATTTTGAGGTTTCACTATGTTTTCTCCTTTAGGGATACATGTATTTGGAACTCTAAATCAAACACGGTTTGTGCTAGCTCTTTGAAACTTGACACCATAAAGCAGTTTCAAGTTCTATCTCTATGGTTTGTTTGCTGTTGATGTAGCCCTAAGCAGAGACTGGCGAGAATCACTTTCATGGAAAGGGCCTGCCAAGCTTCCAAAAAACTACGAGTTGCCTGAAATCTCAGCACACACTTTTTCACCCAATCTTGATGAAACTTTCTGGTAATGATCAGTACACCAATCCCATTTGGCTCGCCAAATTTCGTTCTTCTAGGTGAAACCGTTCGTTGGCAGTAACCGGTTTCATTTTGAGGTTTCACTCTGTTTTCTCCTTTAGGGATACATGTATTTGGAACTCTAAATCAAACACGGTTTGTGCTAGCTCTTTGAAACTTGACACCATAAAGCAGTTTCAAGTTCTATCTCTATGGTTTGTTTGCTGTTGATGTAGCCATAAGCAGAGACTGGCGAGAATCACTTTCATGGAAAGGACCTGCCAAGCTTCCAAAAAACTACGAGGTGCCTGAAATCTCAGCACACACTTTTTCACCCAATCTTGATAAAACTTTCAGGTAATGATCAGTACACCAATCCCACTTGGCTCGCTAAATTTCGTTCTTCTAGGTGAAACAGTTCGTTGGCAGTAACGGGTTTCATTTGGAGGTTTCACTCTGTTTTCTCCTATACGGATACATGTATTTGGAACTCTAAATCAAACACGGTTTGTGCTAGCTCTTTGAAACTTGACACCATAAAGCAGTTTCAAGTTCTATCTCTATGGTTTGTTTGCTGTTGATGTAGCCCTAAGCAAAGACTGGCGAGAATCACTTTCATGGAAAGGGCCTGTTACGCTTCCAAAAAACTACGAGTTGCCTATAATCTCAGCACACACTTTTTCACCCAATCTTGATGAAACTTTCAGGTAATGGTCAGTACACCAATCTCACTTGGCTCGCCAAATTTCGTTCTTCTAGGTGAAACCGTTCGTTGGTAGTAACCGGTTTCATTTGGAGGTTTCACTCTGTTTTCTCCTATGGGGATACATGTATTTGGAACTCTAAATCAAACACGGTTTGTGCTAGCTCTTTGAAACTTGACACCATAAAGCAGTTTCAAGTTCTATCTCTATGGTTTGTTTGCTGTTGATGTAGCCCTAAGCAGAGACTGGCGAGAATCACTTTCATGGAAAGGGCCTGCCAAGCTTCCAAAAAACTACGAGTTCCCTGAAATCTCAGCACACACTTTTTCACCCAATCTTGATGAAACTTTCAGGTAATGATCAGTACACCAATCCCACTTGGCTCGCCAAATTTCCTTCTTCTAGGTGAAACCGTTCGTTGGCAGTAACCGGTTTCATTTTGAGGTTTCACTCTGTTTTCTCCTATAGGGATACATGTATTTGGAACTCTAAATCAAACACGGTTTGTGCTAGCTCTTTGAAACTTGACACCATAAAGCAGTTTCAAGTTCTATCTCTATGGTTTGTTTGCTGTTGATGTAGCCCTAAGCAGAGACTGGCGAGAATCACTTTCATGGAAAGGGCCTGCCAAGCTTCCAAAAAACTACGAGTTGCCTGAAATCTCAGCACACACTTTTTCACCCAATGTTGATGAAACTTTCAGGTAATGGTCAGTACACCAATCTCACTTGGCTCGCCAAATTTCGTTCTTCTAGGTGAAACCGTTCGTTGGTAGTGACCGGTTTCATTTGGAGGTTTCACTCTGTTTTCTCCTATGGGGATACATGTATTTGGAACTCTAAATCAAACAAGGTTTGTGCTAGCTCTTTGAAACTTGACACCATAAAGCAGTTTAAAGTTCTATCTCTATGGTTTGTTTGCTGTTGATGTAGCCCTAAGCAGAGACTGGCGAGAATCACTTTCATGGAAGGGGCCTGCCAAGCTTCCAAAAACTACGAGTTGCCTGAAATCTCAGCACACACTTTTTCACCCAATCTTGATGAAACTCTCAGGTAATCATCAGTACACCAATCCCACTTGGCTCGCCAAATTTCGTTCTTCTAGGTGAAACCGTTCGTTGGCAGTAACCGGTTTCATTTTGAGGTTTCACTCTGTTTTCTCATATACGGATACATGTATTTGGAACTCTAAATCAAACACGGTTTGTGCTAGCTCTTTGAAACTTGACACCATAATGCAGTTTCAAGTTCTATCTCTATGGTTTGTTTGCTGTTGATGTAGCCCTAAGCAGAGACTGGCGAGAATCACTTTCATGGAAAGGGCCTGCCAAGCTTCCAAAAAACTACGAGTTGCCTGAAATCTCAGCACACACTTTTTCACCCAATCTTGATGAAACTTTCAGGTAATGATCAGTACACCAATCCCACTTGGCTCGCCAAATTTCGTTCTTCTAGGTGAAACCGTTCATTGGCAGTAACCGGTTTCATTTTGAGGTTTCACTCTGTTTTCTCCTATAGGGATACATGTATTTGGAACTCTAAATCAAACACAGTTTGTGCTAGCTCTTTGAAACTTGACACCATAAAGCAGTTTCAAGTTCTATCTCTATGGTTTGTTTGCTGTTGATGTAGCCCTAAGCAGAGACTGGCGAGAATCACTTTCATGGAAAGGGCCTGCCAAGCTTCCAAAAAACTACGAGTTGCCTGAAATCTCAGCACACACTTTTTCACCCAATCTTGATGAAACTTTCAGGTAATGATCAGTACACCAATCCCACTTGGCTCGCCAAATTTCGTTCTTCTAGGTGAAACCGTTCGTTGGCAGTAACCGGTTTCATTTTGAGGTTTCACTCTGTTTTCTCCTATAGGGATACATGTATTTGGAACTCTAACTCAAACACGGTTTGTGCTAGCTCTTTGAAACTTGAGACCATAAAGCAGTTTCAAGTTCTATCTCTATGGTTTGTTTGCCATTGATGTAGCCCTAAGCAGAGACTGGCGAGAATCACTTTCATGGAAAGGGCCTGCCAAGCTTCCAAAAAACTACGAGTTGCCTGAAATCTCAGCACACACTTTTTCACCCAATCTTGATGAAACTTTCAGGTCATGATCAGTACACCAATCCCACTTGGCTCGCCAAATTTCATTCTTCTAGTGAAACCGTTAGTTGGCAGTAACCAGTTTCATTTTGAGGTTTCACTCTGTTTTCTCCTATAGGGATACATGTATTTGGAACTCTAAATCAAACACGGTTTGTGCTAGCTCTTTGAAACTTGACACCATAAAGCAGTTTCAAGTTCTATCTCTATGGTTTGTTTGCTGTTGATGTAGCCCTAAGCAGAGACTGGCGAGAATCACTTTCATGGAAAGGGCCTGCCAAGCTTCCAAAAAACTACGAGTTGCCTGAAATCTCAGCACACACTTTTTCACCCAATGTTGATGAAACTTTCAGGTAATGGTCAGTACACCAATCTCACTTGGCTCGCCAAATTTCGTTCTTCTAGGTGAAACCGTTTGTTGGTAGTGACCGGTTTCATTTGGAGGTTTCACTCTGTTTTCTCCTATGGGGATACATGTATTTGGAACTCTAAATCAAACAAGGTTTGTGCTAGCTCTTTGAAACTTGACACCATAAAGCAGTTTAAAGTTCTATCTCTATGGTTTGTTTGCTGTTGATGTAGCCCTAAGCAGAGACTGGCGAGAATCACTTTCATGGAAGTGGCCTGCCAAGCTTCCAAAAACTACGAGTTGCCTGAAATCTCAGCACACACTTTTTCACCCAATCTTGATGAAACTCTCAGGTAATGATCAGTACACCAATCCCACTTGGCTCGCCAAATTTCGTTCTTCTAGGTGAAACCGTTCGTTGGCAGTAACCGGTTTCATTTTGAGGTTTCACTCTGTTTTCTCATATACGGATACATGTATTTGGAACTCTAAATCAAACACGGTTTGTGCTAGCTCTTTGAAACTTGACACCATAATGCAGTTTCAAGTTCTATCTCTATGGTTTGTTTGCTGTTGATGTAGCCCTAAGCAGAGACTGGCGAGAATCACTTTCATGGAAAGGGCCTGCCAAGCTTCCAAAAAACTACGAGTTGCCTGAAATCTCAGCACACACTTTTTCACCCAATCTTGATGAAACTTTCAGGTAATGATCAGTACACCAATCCCACTTGGCTTGCCAAATTTCGTTCTTCTAGGTGAAACCGTTCATTGGCAGTAACCGGTTTCATTTTGAGGTTTCACTCTGTTTTCTCCTATAGGGATACATGTATTTGGAACTCTAAATCAAACACAGTTTGTGCTAGCTCTTTGAAACTTGACACCATAAAGCAGTTTCAAGTTCTATCTCTATGGTTTGTTTGCTGTTGATGTAGCCCTAAGCAGAGACTGGCGAGAATCACTTTCATGGAAAGGGCCTGCCAAGCTTCCAAAAAACTACGAGTTGCCTGAAATCTCAGCACACACTTTTTCACCCAATCTTGATAAAACTTTCAGGTATGATCAGTACACCAATCTCACTTGGCTCGCTAAATTTCGTTCTTCTAGGTGAAACAGTTCGTTGGCAGTAACCGGTTTCATTTGGAGGTTTCACTCTGTTTTCTCCTATACGGATACATGTATTTGGAACTCTAAATCAAACACGGTTTGTGCTAGCTCTTTGAAACTTGACACCATAAAGCAGTTTCAAGTTCTATCTCTATGGTTTGTTGCTGTTGATGTAGCCCTAAGCAGAAGACTGGCGAGAATCACTTTCATGGAAAGGGCCTGTACGCTTCCAAAAACTACGAGTTGCCTATAATCTCAGCACACACTTTTTTCTCCCAATCTTGATGAAACTTTCAGGTAATGGTCAGTACACCAATCTCACTTGGCTCGCCAAATTTCGTTCTTCTAGGTGAAACCGTTCGATGGTAGTAACCGGTTTCATTTGGAGGTTTCACTCTGTTTTCTCCTATGGGATACATGTATTTGGAACTCTAAATCAAAACATGGTTTGTGCTAGCTCTTTGAAACTTGACACCATAAAGCAGTTTCAAGTTCTATCTCTATGGTTTGTTTGCTGTTGATGTAGCCCTAAGCAGAGACTGGCGAGAATCACTTTCATGGAAAGGGCCTGCCAAGCTTCCAAAAAACTACGAGTTCCCTGAAATCTCAGCACACACTTTTTCACCCAATCTTGATGAAACTTTCAGGTAATGATCAGTACACCAATCCCACTTGGCTCGCCAAATTTCCTTCTTCTAGGTGAAACCGTTTCGTTGGCAGTAACCGGTTTCATTTTGAGGTTTCACTCTGTTTTTTTCTATAGGGATACATGTATTTGGAACTCTAAATCAAACACGGTTTGTGCTAGCTCTTTGAAACTTGACACCATAAAGCAGTTTCAAGTTCTATCTCTATGGTTTGTTTGCTGTTGATGTAGCCCTAAGCAGAGACTGGCGAGAATCACTTTCATGGAAAGGGCCTGCCAAGCTTCCAAAAAACTACGAGTTGCCTGAAAATCTCAGCACACACTTTTTCACCCAATGTTGATGAAACTTTCAGGTAATGGTCAGTACACCAATCTCACTTGGCCTCGCCAAATTTCGTTCTTCTAGGTGAAACCGTTCGTTGGTAGTGACCGGTTCATTTGGAGGTTCACTCTGTTTTCTCCTATGGGGATACATGTATTTGGAACTCTAAATCAAACAAGGTTTGTGCTAGCTCTTTGAAACTTGACACCATAAAGCAGTTTAAAGTTCTATCTCTATGGTTTGTTTGCTGTTGATGTAGCCCTAAGCAGAGACTGGCGAGAATCACTTTCATGGAAGGGGCCTGCCAAGCTTCCAAAAACTACGAGTTGCCTGAAATCTCAGCACACACTTTTTCACCCAATCTTGATGAAACTCTCAGGTAATGATCAGTACACCAATCCCACTTGGCTCGCCAAATTTCGTTCTTCTAGGTGAAACCGTTCGTTGGCAGTAACCGGTTTCATTTTGAGGTTTCACTCTGTTTTCTCATATACGGATACATGTATTTGGAACTCTAAATCAAACACGGTTTGTGCTAGCTCTTTGAAACTTGACACCATAATGCAGTTTCAAGTTCTATCTCTATGGTTTGTTTGCTGTTGATGTAGCCCTAAGCAGAGACTGGCGAGAATCACTTTCATGGAAAGGGCCTGCCAAGCTTCCAAAAAACTACGAGTTGCCTGAAATCTCAGCACACACTTTTTCACCCAATCTTGATGAAACTTTCAGGTAATGATCAGTACACCAATCCCACTTGGCTCGCCAAATTTCGTTCTTCTAGGTGAAACCGTTCATTGGCAGTAACCGGTTTCATTTTGAGGTTTCACTCTGTTTTCTCCTATAGGGATACATGTATTTGGAACTCTAAATCAAACACAGTTTGTGCTAGCTCTTTGAAACTTGACACCATAAAGCAGTTTCAAGTTCTATCTCTATGGTTTGTTTGCTGTTGATGTAGCCCTAAGCAGAGACTGGCGAGAATCACTTTCATGGAAAGGGCCTGCCAAGCTTCCAAAAAACTACGAGTTGCCTGAAATCTCAGCACACACTTTTTCACCCAATCTTGATGAAACTTTCAGGTAATGATCAGTACACCAATCCCACTTGGCTCGCCAAATTTCGTTCTTCTAGGTGAAACCGTTCGTTGGCAGTAACCGGTTTCATTTTGAGGTTTCACTCTGTTTTCTCCTATAGGATACATGTATTTGGAACTCTAACTCAAACACGGTTTGTGCTAGCTCTTTGAAACTTGAGACCATAAAGCAGTTTCAAGTTCTATCTCTATGGTTTGTTTGCTGTTGATGTAGCCCTAAGCAGAGACTGGCGAGAATCACTTTCATGGAAAGGGCCTGCCAAGCTTCCAAAAAACTACGAGTTGCCTGAAATCTCAGCACACACTTTTTCACCCAATCTTGATGAAACTTTCAGGTCATGATCAGTACACCAATCCACTTGGCTCGCCAAATTTCGTTCTTCTAGTGAAACCGTTAGTTGGCAGTAACCAGTTTCATTTGAGGTTTCACTCTGTTTTCTCCTATAGGGATACATGTATTTGGAACTCTAAATCAAACACGGTTTGTGCTAGCTCTTTGAAACTTGACACCATAAAGCAGTTTCAAGTTCTATCTCTATGGTTTGTTTGCTGTTGATGTAGCCCTAAGCAGAGACTGGCGAGAATCACTTTCATGGAAAGGGCCTGCCAAGCTTCCAAAAAACTACGAGTTGCCTGAAATCTCAGCACACACTTTTTCACCCAATGTTGATGAAACTTTCAGGTAATGGTCAGTACACCAATCTCACTTGGCTCGCCAAATTTCGTTCTTCTAGGTGAAAACCGTTCGTTGGTAGTGACCGGTTTCATTTGGAGGTTTCACTCTGTTTTCTCCTATGGGGATACATGTATTTGGAACTCTAAATCAAACAAGGTTTGTGCTAGCTCTTTGAAACTTGACACCATAAAGCAGTTTAAAGTTCTATCTCTATGGTTTGTTTGCTGTTGATGTAGCCCTAAGCAGAGACTGGCGAGAATCACTTTCATGGAAGGGGCCTGCCAAGCTTCCAAAAACTACGAGTTGCCTGAAATCTCAGCACACACTTTTTCACCCAATCTTGATGAAACTCTCAGGTAATGATCAGTACACAATCCCACTTGGCTCGCCAAATTTCGTTCTTCTAGGTGAAACCGTTCGTTGGCAGTAACCGGTTTCATTTTGAGGTTTCACTCTGTTTTCTCATATACAGATACATGTATTTGAACTCTAAATCAAAACACGGTTTGTGCTAGCTCTTTGAAACTTGACACCATAATGCAGTTTCAAGTTTCTATCTCTATGGTTTGTTTGCTGTTGATGTAGCCCTAAGCAGAGACTGGCGAGAATCACTTTCATGGAAAGGGCCTGCCAAGCTTCCAAAAAACTACGAGTGCCTGAAATCTCAGCACACACTTTTTCACCCAATCTTGATGAAACTTTCAGGTAATGATCAGTACACCAATCCCACTTGGCTCGCCAAATTTCGTTTCTCTAGGTGAAACCGTTCATTGGCAGTAACCGGTTTCATTTTGAGGTTTCACTCTGTTTTCTCCTATAGGGATACATGTATTTGGAACTCTAAATCAAACACAGTTTGTGCTAGCTCTTTGAAACTTGACACCATAAAGCAGTTTCAAGTTCTATCTCTATGGTTTGTTTGCTGTTGATGTAGCCCTAAGCAGAGACTGGCGAGAATCACTTTCATGGAAAGGGCCTGCCAAGCTTCCAAAAAACTACGAGTTGCCTGAAATCTCAGCACACACTTTTTCACCCAATCTTGATGAAACTTTCAGGTAATGATCAGTACACCAATCCCACTTGGCTCGCCAAATTTCGTTCTTCTAGGTGAAACCGTTCGTTGGCAGTAACCGGTTTCATTTTGAGGTTTCACTCTGTTTTCTCCTATAGGGATACATGTATTTGGAACTCTAACTCAAACACGGTTTGTGCTAGCTCTTTGAAACTTGACACCATAAAGCAGTTTCAAGTTCTATTTCTATGGTTTGTTTGCTGTTGATGTAGCCCTAAGCAGAGACTGGCGAGAATCACTTTCATGGAAAGGGCCTGCCAAGCTTCCAAAAAACTACGAGTTGCCTGAAATCTCAGCACACACTTTTTCACCCAATCTTGATGAAACTTTCAGGTCATGATCAGTACACCAATCCCACTTGGCTCGCCAAATTTCTTTCTTCTAGTGAAACCGTTAGTTGGCAGTAACCAGTTTCATTTTGAGGTTTCACTCTGTTTTCTCCTATAGGGATACATGTATTTTGAACTCTAAATCAAACACGGTTTGTGCTAGCTCTTTGAAAACTTGACACCATAAAGCAGTTTCAAGTTCTATCTCTATGGTTTGTTTGCTGTTGATGTAGCCCTAAGCAGAGACTGGCGAGAATCACTTTCATGGAAAGGGCCTGCCAAGCTTCCAAAAACTACGAGTTTCCTCAAATCCCAGCACACACTTTTTCACCCAATCTTGATGAAACTTTCAGGTAATGATCAGTACACCAATCCCACTTGGCTCGCCAAATTTCGTTCTTCTAGGTGAAACCGTTCGTTGGCAGTAACCGGTTTCATTTGGAGGTTTCACTCTGTTTTCTCCTATAGGGATACATGTATTTGGAACTCTAAATCAAACACGGTTTGTGCTAGCTCTTTGAAACTTGACAACATAAAGCAGTTTCAAATTCTATCTCTATGGTTTGTTTGCTGTTGATGTAGCCCTAAGCAGAAACTGGCGAGAATCACTTCCATGAAAAGGACCTGCCAAGCTTCCAAAAAACTACGAGTTGCCTGAAATCTCAGCACACACTTTTTCACCCAATCTTGATGAAACTTTCAGGTAATGATCAGTACACCAATCCCACTTGGCTCGCAAAATTTCCTTCTTCTAGGTGAAACCGTTCGTTGGCAGTAACCGGTTTCATTTTGAGGTTTCACTCTGTTTTCTCCTATAGGGATACATGTATTTGGAACTCTAAATCAAACACGGTTTGTGCTAGCTCTTTGAAACTTGACACCATAAAGCAGTTTCAAGTTCTATCTCTATGGTTTGTTTGCTGTTGATGTAGCCCTAAGCAGAGACTGGCGAGAATCACTTTCATGGAAAGGGCCTGCCAAGCTTCCAAAAAACTACGAGTTTCTGAAATCTCAGCACACACTTTTTCACCCAATCTTGATGAAACTTTCTGGTAATGATCAGTACACCAATCCCATTTGGCTCGCCAAATTTCGTTCTTCTAGGTGAAACCGTTCGTTGGCAGTAACCGGTTTCATTTTGAGGTTTCACTCTGTTTTCTCCTTTAGGGATACATGTATTTGGAACTCTAAATCAAACACGGTTTGTGCTAGCTCTTTGAAACTTGACACCATAAAAGCAGTTTCAAGTTCTATCTCTATGGTTTGTTTGCTGTTGATGTAGCCCTAAGTAGAGACTGGCGAGAATCACTTTCATGGAAAGGACCTGCCAAGCTTCCAAAAAACTACGAGTTGCCTGAAATCTCAGCACACACTTTTCACCCAATCTTGATAAAACTTTCAGGTAATGATCTGTACACCAATCCCACTTGGCTCGCTAAATTTCGTTCTTCTAGGTGAAACCGTTCGTTGGCAGTAACCGGTTTCATTTGGAGGTTTCACTCTGTTTCTCCTATACGGATACATGTATTTGGAACACTAAATCAAACGCGGTTTGTGCTAGCTCTTTGAAACTTGACACCATAAAGCAGTTTCAAGTTCTATCTCTATGGTTTCTTTGCTGTTGATGTAGCCCTAAGCAGAGACTGGCGAGAATCACTTTCATGGAAGGGCCTGCCAAGCTTCCAAAAAACTACGAGTTGCCTATAATCTCAGCACACACTTTTTCACCCAATCTTGATGAAACTTTCAGGTAATGGTCAGTACACCAATCTCACTTGGCTCACAAAATTTCGTTCTTCTAGGTGAAACCGTTCGTTGGTAGTAACCGGTTTCATTTGGAGGTTTCACTCTGTTTTCTCCTATGGGGATACATGTATTTGGAACTCTAAATCAAACACGGTTTGTGCTAGCTCATTGAAACTTGACACCATAAAGCAGTTTCAAGTTCTATCTCTATGGTTTGTTTGCTGTTGATGTAGCCCTAAGCAGAGACTGGCGAGAATCACTTTCATGGAAGGGCCTGCCAAGCTTCCAAAAACTACGAGTTGCCTGAAATCTCAGCACACACTTTTTCACCCAATCTTGATGAAACTCTCAGGTAATGATCAGTACACCAATCCCACTTGGCTCGCCAAATTTCCTTCTTCTAGGTGAAACCGTTCGTTGGCAGTAACCGCTTTCATTTTGAGGTTTCACTCTGTTTTCTCCTATAGGGATACATGTATTTGGAACTCTAAATCAAACACGGTTTGTGCTAGCTCTTTGAAACTTGACACCATAAAGCAGTTTAAAGTTCTATCTCTATGGTTTGTTTGCTGTTGATGTAGCCCTAAGCAGAGACTGGCGAGAATCACTTTCATGGAAGGGGCCTGCCAAGGCTTCCAAAAACTACGGAGTTGCCTGAAATCTCAGCACACACTTTTCACCCAATCTTGATGAAACTCTCAGGTAATGATCAGTACACCAATCCCACTTGGCTCGCCAAATTTCGTTCTTCTAGGTGAAACGTTCGTTGGCAGTAACCGGTTTCATTTTGAGGTTTCACTCTGTTTTCTCATATACGGATACATGTATTTGGAACTCTAAATCAAACACGGTTTGTGCTAGCTCTTTGAAACTTGACACCATAATGCAGTTTCAAGTTCTATCTCTATGGTTTGTTTGCTGTTGATGTAGCCCTAAGCAGAGACTGGCGAGAATCACTTTCATGGAAAGGGCCTGCCAAGCTTCCAAAAAACTACGAGTTGCCTGAAATCTCAGCACACACTTTTTCACCCAATCTTGATGAAACTTTCAGGTAATGATCAGTACACCAATCCCACTTGGCTCGCCAAATTTCGTTCTTCTAGGTGAAACCGTTCATTGGCAGTAACCGGTTTCATTTTGAGGTTTCACTCTGTTTTCTCCTATAGGGATACATGTATTTGGAACTCTAAATCAAACACAGTTTGTGCTAGCTCTTTGAAACTTGACACCATAAAGCAGTTTCAAGTTCTATCTCTATGGTTTGTTTGCTGTTGATGTAGCCCTAAGCAGAGACTGGCGAGAATCACTTTCATGGAAAGGGCCTGCCAAGCTTCCAAAAAACTACGAGTTGCCTGAAATCTCAGCACACACTTTTCACCCAATCTTGATGAAACTTTCAGGTAATGATCAGTACACCAATCCCACTTGGCTCGCCAAATTTCGTTCTTCTAGGTGAAACCGTTCGTTGGCAGTAACCGGTTTCATTTTGAGGTTTCACTCTGTTTTCTCCTATAGGGATACATGTATTTGGAACTCTAACTCAAACACGGTTTGTGCTAGCTCTTTGAAACTTGCACCATAAAGCAGTTTCAAGTTTCTATCTCTATGGTTTGTTTGCTGTTGATGTAGCCCTAAGCAGAGACTGGCGAGAATCACTTTCATGGAAAGGGCCTGCCAAGCTTCCAAAAACTACGAGTTGCCTGAAATCTCAGCACACACTTTTTCACCCAATCTTGATGAAACTTTCAGGTCATGATCAGTACACCAATCCCACTTGGCTCGCCAAATTTTCGTTCTTCTAGTGAAAACCGTTAGTTGGCAGTAACCAGTTTCATTTGAGGTTTCACTCTGTTTTCTCCTATAGGGATACATGTATTTGGAACTCTAAATCAAACACGGTTTGTGCTAGCTCTTTGAAACTTGACACCATAAAGCAGTTTCAAGTTCTATCTCTATGGTTTGTTTGCTGTTGATGTAGCCCTAAGCAGAGACTGGCGAGAATCACTTTCATGGAAAGGGCCTGCCAAGCTTCCAAAAAACTACGAGTTTCCTCAAATCCCAGCACACACTTTTTCACCCAATCTTGATGAAACTTCAGGTAATGATCAGTACACCAATCCCACTTGGCTCGCCAAATTTCGTTCTTCTAGGTGAAACCGTTCGTTGCAGTAACCGGTTTCATTTGGAGGTTTCACTCTGTTTTCTCCTATAGGGATACATGTATTTGGAACTCTAAATCAAACACGGATTGTGCTAGCTCTTTGAAACTTGACAACATAAAGCAGTTTCAAATTCTATCTCTATGGTTTGTTTGCTGTTGATGTAGCCCTAAGCAGAAACTGGCGAGAATCACTTCCATGAAAAGGGCCTGCCAAGCTTCCAAAAAACTACGAGTTGCCTGAAATCTCAGCACACACTTTTTCACCCAATCTTGATGAAACTTTCAGGTAATGATCAGTACACCAATCCCACTTGGCTCGCAAAATTTCCCTTCTTCTAGGTGAAACCGTTCGTTGGCAGTAACCGGTTTCATTTTGAGGTTTCACTCTGTTTTCTCCTATAGGGATACATGTATTTGGAACTCTAAAATCAAACACGGTTTGTGCTAGCTCTTTGAAACT